>NW_022280034.1:10417862-10420230 GCF_004355925.1 Anarrhichthys ocellatus
CCCCCCACCACCCACCCACCCAGTTAGCAAATAAACAAGTCAGGAAGCCATAGCTAGAGGGAAGTCTTGTTTCCCTCTCACTGGCTGTCGTTCTCGCATATTCTCACTGTCGCTTGCCGATTCTCTCCTCTCACATCCACTAATTTGAGGCTGTGATACACAGCGGATGGTGACGGCGAATGTGTGATACGTATTTGTGAAGTGTCTTCTATTTTGGAGTCGCATCTATTTTGTTTTTAATGTATTTTTGCATTTTTTACTAAGAAAGACTTGTCAGGCCTCATTTTTGGAAAATGGTTTTGAAAATCAAAACGGCACATTGTCCTATGTATTAAATCCATACTGGACAGATCTGCCCCGCATGTACAGTACATTCAATATTAATGCGTCAAGTAGCTAGCCCTTCATGTATCAAGGCAAAAAGTAGGGATGTGGAGGTCGGGGTGGTGGATGGTTGTGCAGCAAGTCTGTCTTTAATGCAGGAGTCCAGAGTTCGCCTTTTCATTAACCGACAACAGGGTTTGCGTTTTGGTACCAACCTAAGTGTAAGTAAGTATAAAAAAAGTTGGTATATGTTATGTTATGTAAATATCAGTACCGAAACTCAAGCGTCTTATTAGGACTAGCATTTTCATACTAACCAAGACTCAGAGTATACAGCCTTGCTAGTGACTCTGTACTTATAGTCCAGGCTTAGCTCATCCGCATACATATTGCAGCAAAAACAAACATATTTCAGTGACCGTCAGTACACGTCTGCATTGTTGTGCATGCTAGATTTGCTGTATTATTTCCTAGAGGCAAAAAAAAAAAAACAAAAGCACATAAGCCTACAATATATCAGTTATGAAAACTCATTATAATCACCTCACTGATCTTATTCTACCCACATCTGGTCTTATTCTACACAGATATGATATTATTCTATCTGGCCCCTGTTACCCAACCAGATAGTTAATTTTACAAGTCAAGAAAGTCATATAAGACTATCTTTTAAATTGACAAACATATGTGTAATTCATGGCCCAATTCAAATGGGATAAAAAAAAAATATTTGTCTCTCTCGGTTGACTACCGAACTATTGTTTTCCGTAATAAGGTCCCATGGTGGGCCACTGGAAGAGAAGGAACTTTGCTTCTCTATTAGGATAGATCATCTGGGACTAATGAATGACTGTGCAGAATGTTGTGTCAATTCATTAAGAGTTAATTTTGTTTTACTGAAAATGAAAAGTAGGGGGATCATCAAAATCATAAGGATCCATCCTCTGGGGACAATGGATATTTTTGACCAAAGTAGTGGACCGACGGACCAATCAACAGACCAGCATTGCCATCCCTAGTGCCACGCCATGACATGACTAAAACTCTTGAAGTAAACGAAGCTCTCGTGGGAAATCTGACGTATCATGCATCAGGCCTTTGTTGCTTCATAAATAAGCCTACTGCTGAGTTTATACTAAACTTCAATGACTCAATGTCAGTACTTTTAAAATCCAAAATTATGTTTTCCAAAAGGGGTAAATGAAAGAAAGTCCGAAACAGATGGACAGCTTGTGTACAAGGTCCGCAGAGCCAGTCAGTCCTCCCTTTGGGCAGAGAAAATGTCCAGAGATGGACAGCTGTGCCCAGGGCAGGGCATATAGGAAGTGAAATCACACACAGTATTTATGGCTCCCTCGGGGTCTAGCGACTCACTGACCTAGCCATCCAGCAGCAGACAGGCAGACAGTTAGCAGTCCAAAGTTTTTCACAAGGTCAGCCCCCATCCATCACAGTTTAAGGTTACAAGATGACATTTAAAAAAAAAAAAGCTTTGTTCTGTTTAACAGAACTGCACTTCTTCTATCTCGCGTCCTGTTCTGACTCCCAATGCATAGCATCGTTCCAATCATGATGGGAAATAATACATTTAAACAGTTAAAGCCAAAACGCACAGAACAAAAAACTAAGGAAAAGAAAGTACAAGTACGAGTACAAGCACCACAAGCAAGCTATGGATGTCTTTGTTTTCTGTGCACATGCAGTCAAATGTCTCATGTCTATGTAGCGTCCATGAGGTCATGTGATCAGTGCTTCGGAAGTGATTTTGAATTAGAACAAGCCTGGAAGATCTTGTGGAATTTTGATCACGTCTTTATAGATTTTGTCCTCATTGATTTTGTTGGGGGCTTGGTAACTCGTAAACACACACACAAACATGGACACACGCATAATGACATGACAGCCTGCCTCACTGACTGCTCCATTGAGTCATCAGTGACCTTCCGTGGGATTGGAGTTGCCAGGCCAATTGACCAAATCACTGATCTTTAAAAGCAGCTCTGCGGGCAGGAAGGGGGGGGGGGGGGGGGGGGGGGGGGGGGGG
>NW_022280034.1:10420330-10446478 GCF_004355925.1 Anarrhichthys ocellatus
ACACACACACACACACACACACACACACACACACACACACACATACACACACACACACCATCCACCTCACTCTCTAATCAAGGAGCAGGCAGGACTCTGGGTCGCCACAGCGACACTAACAAGAGGCGACAGCTCCTCAGCGCTCGGGGCAACGACCAGCTCGGCTGTCGAGACCACGGAGTGAGTCCGCCAGGCACGCACTGAGGCAAGGTTCGCCGTTTTGGGAGGAGGAGAGATGGAGGAGGAGGAGGGGGGGAGACAGGGAGCGAGCTGGTGGTGTAGGATGCATGGGGAGTTAATGAGGATGCGTGGATCTGAGAAATTACACACTGACTTCCTCTTTTGATTCAGTCACTCACTCACTGTCTTTAAGCGCATATTTGTACTTCAATCTGGAAACTTCAACAAGACAACACAGAAATACAAGCCAGAGCCGCCGCAGCAGCACACACACACACACACACACACACACACACACACACACACACACACACACACACACAATCTGAACTGACGTGTACCCTCACCAAGCCCTCCAGCCCTGGGGCCTACTTGCAGAGTGCTGTTGCCCCCTCGACTCACTCACTCACCCACCCCCCCCCCCCCCCACCCCCCCATCTCATCTGGAACACAGTTTAACTTCTGTCATTTAGATGAAGCAAGTGAGTCAATGCAAGAGTGGCAAGAGGATGTGACAGGCCGGTAATGGACAGGACAAAGAGGAGATTTATGAAGTATTAGTAAACCTTAATAATTCACTACACGAAAGACCCTGGGAGTCCCCCAGCCGTCCCCCTGTCTCTGGCTCTCATCCCAGTCCTGATGTCCTCTGGATCTCTTGCTCTCTCTCTACCAGAGCGCCTGTTAGCAGTCAAAATCAAATACAAGAAGAGTGCAGAATGATCTTCCCCGACTGATCATTTAAGACAGTTCTCTTTAATATTTTTGACACTGCAATCGACAGCAACTCCGAGGAAGTCTAAAATAATAAATACTCTTCAAAATGGACATTTAAAATGTCATTTATCATATTGATCTGATATGTATTGAATTATGCCAATTAATGAGAACTGAATGAGTTCTGACAGTAGTCGAAAAAAACAATCTCACCACAAAGTGAATTTAATATCTGTCCGTCTTCGTCAGCAGATGGACTTTGCCCAGTTGTCATGGATGTGTTGGTAATGGTTTAAATTCATTTTCATTCAATTCATACAGCATTTCTGCAGAATGGTTTCCATTGATCTTATATTTATGGCTAAATATTGTGATGTGCTCAGAAAACACAACTTCCCTCTGCAGAAACTACCAACTGACAGCAGTACAATGATTATAAAGAGTCTAAAAACTGGGATGCGAGTCCAGAAAAGAACAGAAAGCCTCATTCATATGCTCCGATTTAATAAGACTAAAAAGGTCCACAGCTACACTAGCCGCTCTGCAGGAACATACAGTAAAACCAACGTTGACAGCAATACATCCAATAGTTGTCAAGACATTTCCCTTCCAAACCAAAAATGTCATCATTGTGGTGGCA
This sequence comes from Anarrhichthys ocellatus, assembly GCF_004355925.1. NCBI lineage: Eukaryota > Metazoa > Chordata > Actinopteri > Perciformes > Anarhichadidae > Anarrhichthys > Anarrhichthys ocellatus. The sequence continues at coordinate 10,421,868 of NW_022280034.1, forward strand.
TTAAAAGGAAAAGTTAGGCGGTCGTATTCTGTTCTTCAATAAAACTAAAAAGGTCAACCTCATGGCAGCAATAGAAGAAAAGTCAGGGGATCTGCACAGTCGGTAGGATTCATTCACTAGGCACCATGAATGTGTGTACAGATTTTGATGCCAATCTATCCAATAGTTGTTAAGATAATTCAGACTGGACTTAAGTGATGGAGCAACAGACAGACAGACAGAGCCATCGGTGCTGCTAGAATCAGTGTCTGTTTTGGACTCCTCCCTCACCTGTCTGGGAAGCAAACAAAAGAAGAACAATGGGCACTGTCTCCAAATTTGGGGTACCTCCTTCCACCACCACCACCGGCCACCAATTAACTATGATAGAGTTTAGCAGGTCACAATCGGTCAGACAGGCGGCCTAAAGGGAAACACAGACACAGATAAGACTCCTCCGTCCCAGCTGCTCCACCACGGGTCCATCATCTAACAAACAGTGCGGCGTTAATTCCCTCCCTCAGCAGCCATCTCTATGACAACTGCAGCCATGGCTGAGAGTGGCAGGCGCAGTCATTAGATCCCTCGATACCCCCACTGGCTGCTCTTTTTACCCTCTTTTGTTTGTGTGTGTGTGTGTGTGTGTGTGTGTGTGTATGCTGAGTGGTGGTGGTGGTAGGGGGGGGTTACAGTGACGGGTGTCAACACCGAGGCCTGGTCCAGTCTGCTGTGGCCTGGTGTGACAGCACTGCTGCCTGACCAGCCCACCCATGACCCCCTCTCTGCTGCCTGTATCGCCCCGAGAGACGTGGAGGGTGATGGGGGCTGGCACCGCAGGGGCCTCCCTGGCTGGTGCCTTTGCTGGTGGTCTCTGTGGCCTATTAGTGTCTTGCTATGGGCCTGTCAGACTGACAAAACAGGGGCCTGTCAAATTAAGTAGGGGCTGAATATCGGAGATATGTATTCAAACGCACCAAGGGGAGATGGTGGCGGGGAGGGGTGAAGAGAACCAGGATGAGGAAACCACCGGTGCTAATGTCGACGCTAAGTGAGAGTGACAGGTGGAGAGCTGATCGGAGAGGAGAGGAAGGAGAGAGAGAGAGAGAGAGAAACAGTAACAGTAGTTGATAATGGTGGCGTGGTTGTCCTGAGGAGACTTGTTAAGGGCCAGTCCAGACAGAGCAAGACAGCCACCATTCCCAAGGATCTGAACGCAGGTAAACTGCTCCAAGTTTGGCCCAAACAGCTTGGAGTTACAGCACTTCACTTAATGAGATCAGACTGATGAGCCCTGTGTGCAGGTGTGTGTGTGTGCTCCAATGAAGCATCCCAAACCACAAAAGTATTTACTGGAACAATAACTATTTCCTCTGTTGGCAAGCACACGTACCCAAGGCTCTGCAGACTTTTTGTGTAAGACATGCACATGACAAAAAAAACCCAGCATTTATCCCGGGCACCGAAGGGATCTTGCTCAATCTTTTCTCATCATTGCATCGTAACTTTTTCTCTCGTCACTGTTTGTGTTACCTCACCTCTGGAGACAGATTTGTTACCCGCGCTTCCGGCCAGGCCATTATGAAGCCACACGCAGCGCACCTGCACTAAATCCCGACAATATTGCCCGATTGCCCACGCGACAGTTCAGCTTGCTCGCTCACTCACTGCACATGGAGTTGTTGAACTTCGCCGAGAGTCAGGCCGCTGTGTTGGGATGCTTCAGCTCTGAGCCTCATCGTGTGTTCAGCTCTCGGGAGAAGAGGCTGAAAACACAGGAGCAGGAAAGATCAGCAGCAGGATTAGGTGTTATGGCAGTTGTATGACAAAGCCCTGTGTGAGCATACATGTGTGTACGTTACAAGGGGAGCCATGGCGGTGCGTTTCGGAGAGAGGGCTGCGACTCTCCCTCTGTCGCTGCGCGTTGCTGAGACAGAGAGGCTGATGCACAGTGGCAGCTCCCCCCTCGCAGCCACAGGCCTGCCCAGAGCCACTGCAGATGATAGTTTTAATTGCTTTCAATCTTTCAGGCTAGTCCCTGCCCAGTGGCGCAGAGTGCTTGTGTGTGCGTGCATGTGGGAGATGGTGTTTTGCTGTGTTTCTGTGTGTGCGCACATGTGGTGTGTTTATGCTGAACAGTCATTGTCTGCGGATGCTATACACATATGTGGTGCGTGTTTGATGGATGCGTTTGTCCAAAACGAGAGGAAAATTAACAGAGAATTAAGGCCTCGCAGTGATACATCTGATGCATCCTTCTGCAGAAGAAGAAGACCGAGAAAAACGTATGTTTATCAGACATCCGCCAACATAAGAACACGCTTAATGAAGCTGAAAGAAAAGAGCGGGTGATTGAATAGACAACCCCCACCACTTTTCCATAAATGTTACGTTACGTGTGTTCATAAATAATAAAGTTTAGGGTTTTCATGCAAAGACCTCAGAACATGCACTCACATCCTTAAAAGCATTTTAAACGCGGTGAACTACAAAACCAACCAATCAATAATTCAGAGTCAATGTCGAGATGGCGTAACAGAACACGGAAAACAGCCAAAAATTAAGATGATAGACATGTATTGCATACGCGTGTGAATTAAATCATTTCTACAGTAATAATTGTACTATGGCTAACACCTACGGTCAGAAAGAACGGATGTGGATGTTTCATTGAGTCTGCGGTTGAGGGAGACTGCAGGTCGCCTGAACAACTCTGACCTGTAAAAGGGAAATACAGCTGAAGAATATCGAATTATTTAAAAACCTATTAATATGTACAAATTCACATTGTGATTGGGATTATACAAGCTATATTGACATTGTTGGAGACAGTGAATATGTCACGATGTATGGCCTGATTGTATACTCTATAAACACTTTTCACTTTATATCTTATAACAAATATTTTTAGTTTGTTTGATTTTTAATTATAATTATTTGATTTACTTGTTGACCGTTATTCACATATTTATTCATCTGTGCAAACATTTTACAGTCAGTAAATGATATGCATAATATACACAAACATTGAGGAACATGAGTACTAAATGCAAGTATAATACAGGATATAAGTGCAAGTTTGAATGATCCAAGTCTGCAACGCAAGGTATTCATGCTTCATAAATCCAATGAGCTGCTTTGCCTTCTTTCCTCTTGTCTTTAACATAAAGACCAAGTATTTACTATCAGTTTGATACTCACAGCACAATAGACTCAATTATCCTATTCACATTTAAACACTCAAAGTGAACATAAAAAAGAAAGACATAATAAATACAGTACGATGCAGTTTTTGCATGGCTGAACAGGATTGATCCTGTTAACCTGCTCACACCTCTGAGCTGCTGCAGTATACATTGACCCCATGAAACCGCAGTACATCCTCCACTGACCCACTCCCGGAAACATGCACTCCACTTACACTGGGGCACATGTACAACAACCTCCCTGCTTCCCCTTTCATATCTACACACACACACACACACACTCACACATACACATCTGGCCGGGGGGTAAATTAAGCCTCAACATTCCCACAGAGGCTAATCTCCATCCATTTAGAGGGCTGTAATATTTAATCAGGAGGCCCCGGACCGTCTCCCAGTGCCACACGCTGTGGCACGGTTCATATGTTAGCAGGAGGCCAGCCCAGAGGCAACGGAGGGGAATTCACTGCTAAAAGCCACGATGCATTCAACCACAGCGCCTCTCGCTCTCTTCTGCTATCTGATGCCACGGTCCTTCGGGGTGGGGGAGACAGGAGAGCACCAACATGGATTGGCATTAATGTGAAGAGTTTGGAATTTTAGCTGGACATCTGTTCTGTAGTGTTTTATGTGACACTGTATACTGCTTACAGGACATATTTTTAGTGTACTTTTGATTAAAGTGCTTCCCTGTTGTCAGTTAATATGCCAAGCCACTATTGTGTTGCTGTCTGATGAATATAACATGCAGTGTCACTTTTTCATAAATTAATCAAATCTACATCATACTACATCACATCCAAAATAAGATGTTCCAGCAGGGAAAGGACAAAATAACAAGAACTATTTCCTTTATAATTCAGCTGATATATTTGTATTTTTTTATTTTAAGTTCCCAGAGCCCAAAGGGACATCTATAAATTACTTATTTTGTCTGTCAAAAAGAAAGAAATAAGACATATTTGTATTACTATTATCAATTAAATAATTACCTAAATTAAAATTAAACAGAATGAAAGGCACACTCCAGGGTGACCAAATCCAAGCCCGGATATTTAAATGATATCACTAAAGTCATTTTAGACTCGACAAACCTCTTGCAGAACCACAGAGACATTATAGAAGTGTTTTGTTTAGTACTTTCCATGAGGAGTAACTGACTTTGAATGCAACATTTGTGACAGACCCCTTTCATTTTCTGTTGAAAGAGTAATCAATCTATTTGACTAATCGCTTGAGCCATAAAGTTAACGCAGCAAATTATGAGCACAGTTGAAGTTGAATCAACTATTCTTAGTCACAGTCTCAATAAAACCTGAACATAAACCATTATCCTTCACAAAGGTGTTAGTTATTGCAGGGCAACTGTCTTCCTGTTAGAATAACAGATGATGCGTTTCACTATCAGGCTTCCTGACAGCAAGGTTATTGAATGAATGCTGGCACGTGGCAGTGTAATAGAATCGTTGGAGGTTAGACAATTCCGAGCTTTCTAAATCACGTAAACGCACCGTAACTCGACACGCACAGTGTGCGCTATTAACCCTTCACATTCTACAGTCACACCGATACAAATTCATGTTCTTGCCAAACTATTTCACCAAGGCATGTGTTATTCTCACCAAGAACACGGCAGATTTAAGTTACTTACGGTTCTATTGTAAAACGTGAGGCAACAGTCGGCGGCCATCTTGGTCAAGTTTGACTGACCTGCAGTGGTGGGAGGGAGCTCTGATTGATCGTGATCACCTGAGGGAGCCAGCGAAGCACTTTCACCAACAAGCCAAATACACATCAATTATATTCAGCTTGCTAGACGAATCTGTAAATATCTTATAAACCACTGTGGGGGCCATTCTCCATGTGTCTGCATTTAGGCCTATATAATGGAGTTCTTCAGTCATTTGTGATTATTGATCAATATTCATTGTGTTTATTATTATTTCGATCGTTTTTTAGGTAAAACTCCCAGTAAACAGTAACAGTAAACATGGCCAAAACAAGGTGACTTTTTATTTATTGTGTAAATGGTGTCTTTTAGTGTATTTTTGATCAAATTAACAGTTGAAGTAAAGAGTAGGAGAATAATCAAGGTCAATGTGGTATATTATAGGCAGGTTATTTAAATCCACAAAAGTTGATTTGATCTTTTTTTGGCTGGTGTTATGTGGAAGGCTGTTCCCTCGTAGAAAAGTGTTTCCCTCCATGTTGATAAGGGTTGGTTCAGGTTTACGCAGGGGGAAATACTTATTGTGGGGGAAACAGTAGTCCAAACAACACCTTACCTGGAAGTGCTGTCAGGACGCTCACACTGACAGCGTTAGCCGTCCTGTCTGGAGGTATTGCACCGGAAAGAGCCAATTGCTCTCACACTCCCCCACAGTAAAGGTCAGGCCTCTCACCATCAGTGTGAAAAGCCTGCACTGGAAAGGGTATATAGTCTGTTTAACAACTCAGATGCTGCCGATGCTTGTCTGTGTGCATGTGTACAGTACATACAGTATGTGCTTGACCTGACCTGCAGCAAAAAAAACAATTGAACGACGCTGTGATTTAGTGTTTTGCGTAAACATACTATTTGCGTTGCTAAGCGTCGAGTGATAAAAAATGTGTCGTGTGCGTGGCCATTGTAACGCCTGCTCACTGATTCAGACTGACTCTAATGGGAAGGCCTGGTGAATTTTTCATACAGCCCAGAGGGAGAGGTCGAGCGGCCATACTGGCAGATTACAACCTCTGAGAGAGAGAGAACAGTGGAGTGAAGAGGTAACCTGACTTTCAGGTCGTATAGCGTCACCCTCCAATCGCCATTTGGGACACATTCAAGAGAAAAGATGAAGTGAATAGAAGGTCATCTCTCAAGATTTTTGAATCACATCCTTTTCAATGCGCAATTTTCCCAAAATGATTGGGGATAAAAGGACACAGTCTTAATTGCACGTCTTTGTGCACATCTTGGCTTTGTTAATGCATGGATTCACCGAGGTTGATGTTTAAAACCTGATGTTCTTTCATGTTTTTGATTCATCTATGATCATCTACCAATCACTAAACCTGATAAACAAGAGCAACTTCATCTTGATGATTCTTTGTGAACAAAAGCAGGCTGAATAATGCCCAAGATCTCAATTTAATGGGCTGAAATTTCTGCAAGAAAGCTCTAAAAAAATTATCCATCTGTTCAGTGCACACATGCCACAGCTCACCCAGATAGCTCGTAGCACTGTCTTGCGTATGCAAATATGTTTTGCCTGGAAATCTATTTGGAGTTGCTCGAAGGAATCCAGAACGGCCCTCCTTCTGTCTCCCCTTGCCGGCTCACGCGGGGCTCCCTCTTGCCGTCTATCTCCTCTCGCGTGGAAAACATTTTCACCAGCTCCACAGGCATGGACATACATACAGTCAGTGGCACCGCCTTGCCTCAGACAGCTTTAACCACCATGGGCCAATATGCAGATCTCACAGGCACACACTGGCGGCCCTGTCCGCAAGCAGGACAAGCAGCCCTGCAACTGTTTGCTTAGTTGGATAATACATGCAATAGAGTGACACAGAGGGAATAATTATCCACTCTGTGAAGACGCATCGCCACTAATTTTGTCCTTCTGTTACACACTTAAAGTCCTCCTTTGTAATGGAAACAGTGGCGTGTGTGGCCCCAAAATATGAATGTCTGCATGGAATGAAAAGGCTGTGTTGATACAAGAAAAAAAAACAACACAATTATATTTGCAAGAGCAATGTTTAGAAATAATCTATGAATGTATTTTGCATATTTTGAGTAGAACCTTCTTGAGATGTTTTAAAATTGAAAATACTAAAACACTAAAAGCACTCAATGAAGTTAAACCTTTTTAAGTGGGATTTTTTATTTTTATTTTAACATGTGTGTGTATGAAGAATTAGTACCCCTCTTGGGCAGAGATGCAAAAAGAAGGAAATAACAGACGTGTGTGTGTGTGTATGTGTGTGTGTACTAGAGGGCGGAGAAGCCAGGCTTAGGCAGATGGTCCACAAAGGTGTTACCACACAGTGAGTGGGCACTGCGATTGATGCATTGCAACATCCAAGAAGGTGGAACATTTGGCTGCTGACCCGCAGTCAGAACTCATTGGCCCTGCCTTCTCCTTATTTAGCTGCTGCGAGAGAGCCGACGGGTGATTTGGTTGGAATAAACACACACACACTCTCGGAACGCAGCTCTTTCCCACCCTCAAGGGAGCCTGCATGAGCTGCGCGTTGGAAACTTCTCCCTCGTCTCTGCAAGGAGGTCACGATGGTGGTGCAGGCAGGGAGGATGAGTGCACAGAGCCATGGAGACGAACAGAGACAGCACACTGGAACTTAGGGTTACTGTGTTACACTTGGATGGAGAAGATCTGACCTTGAGCTTATTCTGAGGGGATTGTTAGTGAAGCAGCTCCATATGACTGGATTTCTGCAAGTAACATGTTACAATCCTATTCTGTCTGAGGAGCACTGAAAACATAGAGACAAAGGCCCATAAGGAAGGGATGCAAAAGCTTTAAGTGATGGCCCGTCTTTCCTTCGAGAGTTCAAAAATGGTCTTCTGAAAAAAAAGGACATTTTGTCAATTGAGCACAAGCACTACAAAATCAATTTGTGCAAACTCATTAAAAATGTATTGATGGACAAGTGGCTAATTCTCTATCTTTGTGGACGCTTAGTGTCTCTTCCTCCTTCAGCCGAATGAGTGAAATTCCTTTTAAAATTGTCCCAAGTAAATAAAAAATAAAATACATTTAACAACTCCCCAGTTGGAATTATGTATACAAATTATTATTCCTTTAAAATGTGTCCAAAAAAAAGATGATTAATAAAAGGAAACAGCAAAAGTTCAAAGACGAGTATTCTCTCTAATTACAAACATTATTAGTTATGCATATGGAAAGATTTTATTTCAGACCCCAAAGCGATCTTACATCAGTTGAAACATGGAAAATTCATGAGTGAGTACTCTAACCAAAGGCAACATTATGGCGATGGAAATTAAACATGATAATTGCTATTTGTCTCTGAGTGCAGTTAAATCATTAAGTCCACAGCAATAATGCAACTCACAGTTTACTGTTTTTCTATCCCCTTCACATTCATCATGAATAGCATCAAACAAACAAATATTTTAATTGCATGTATTATGGCAGGTTTTTGGAAATATGCTTGTTTTTGTTACAGTATGTTCAATTCTAACAAAAAAGAGCTTTTTTTAAATCAATCTTTACCTGTAATTTTCTAAACGCATTGCAGTTTAACATACATATCATTATAGGCTGGTGAAATGTGTTCTTGAATACTTATTTTCATCAGTTTTTGGTGGCCTCGTTAATAACCTCAGTTCATATCTATGCCATATCATATTAGCCGATGCGTGATAATGCTTCACTTGACACAGAGTTTCTGTTTGATGTGAACTAGTACAGAGTGCCACCCTATGGATACATCTGGCACGTCAAATTTTTGTCATATTTACCGATTGGTTCTATCAAAGGATGAAGCTTTGAGATACAAAGACTGGTACAACTTTTAAAATGCAAACATAGGAACAGCGCGTTGATCCTAAACTGAGTTACTGTTTAGCAAAAGGTTAATGATGTAAAAACAACTGACTTCGGTGTCCCACAAAGTATTGGCTTTAGACTGAATCTAAGTAAGAAATGCACATATCAGTATCAGTCCAACACAGATGTCTAACGCCTCCTCCCTCTCAGCATTCGACTCCACGCTCAGTCAGTCATCATCCACCACCATCACGTTCCCGTTCAGCTCATACTCCATGGTGCCCCAGTCAAAGATGTTGCCCTTGGGGACCTTGTGCCCGTAGTGCCAGGCCTGGATCATGCTCCTGGAGAGCACAAAGTCCCACATATTCAGATCAGTCATCTCCCCTACAAAGCTCTGCACGGCCTCCAAACCCCCCAGGTGTTTGTCTGGGTCCTGCCCCAGGAGGACGGTGCCTTTTGGACGGATGGTGTGCCCGGGTTTGTAAACCTGGTAGGTGCTGCGTTTCCCTTCCACCCAGAAAGCAGCCAGGCCCGTGCGGGACTCCCAGGTCAGGCAGAGGCTGGTGCGGAACGTGGTGAGCGGCGGCAGGTGGTAGAAGGTGCCGTCGCCGCTCATATAAAAGGAGATGCGTCCGTCCTGCTCGCGCCACACGTTGAGCTCGTCATAGTCGGCTGTGCGGTAGGCGAACAGGATGATCTGACGTTCTTCCGGCAGCTCAGTGGCCACACGCATGCAGAGAGTGAAGGCCCTTAGTCCCATCTCCTTCTGCGGGATCAGGGCCACGAAGCTGAAGTCAGTCTCATAAGGGAACACCAGGACTTTGTCGCTCAGACCCACTGGGGCAACACAAAAAGAGAAGATAGAGTTGAGACACCGTACCTCAGTGTCCGAACAACATATGGTGGTATACTTCTGAAGGTACATTTCTCATGACATTCTGTTAAATTCATACCTTGGGTGGCTGAGGAGAGTGTCAGAGACCATCCAAAGAGTACTCCCACAGCAAACCTCACAGTGTTGACACTCTTCAAACACATACAAGACATCCATCATCCTCTGAGAATATCCAAAAATTAAGTCCTAAGCATCTCTGAACAGACAAGTCCCACCAGAGACCAAATTATGTAAAGAAACGTTACAAGAAGAAACAGCGTTTCTTACCATTTTGATGTTGTTTGTTGCTCCTCTGTGTTGCTAACTCAGTCCCACTTGATAATGTCCCGTGCCCAGTCCTCTTCCCTCCTAGCACAAGCCACAAGACGTCAGCTCTTCAACGATGCTCTGACAATAGGCCTGGTGTGTGAGGGCTGAGTGACACAGTCCTTTTACATGTGACTGATGCAAACACACACCATTTCAGCTGTGTGTGTGTGTGTCTGTGTGTGTCCATATCACATGGCAGACTCACAGCGCTCACATCAGGGAGAACAATCTTTCATAGCAGATGTCAGAGCTGTGGCAGAGATTGTTGTTGTTGTGTGGGAATCTTAAAAGGGTCAGTTCACCCAAATCACAAATTCACTTACTGCAAGTGGTAACCATGCAAATCATTTTTTTTTATTTTATGAGTCAGTGCTTTTAGATGATTGCCAATGGAAGTTAACATAAATTAAATTGTGTTCATGCTAATTGCAAAATAACATTTAAAAAATCAGTTTCTTTCTACTGAAGGAAAGACGTCATTAAAACGTTAACGGGCAGAGGGGACAATGAGACTAACTGTCAATACTGGCCCTTTAAATAGGCAGATCTGCATTATGTCATGAACATGTTTTAAATATTTGCATTGTCATATCTCAGGGAAAGAGTTTGTTAAAAGTGTCACTTGTCATGACATGTACATTTTTTTTAACCAAAAGGTTTTCATGCATTCATTTCAAGGATGTCACGGCTTTATGCTATGCAACCCGACTGGTAGTGAGTTTTTAATGTCAATACTAATCATGTTGATATCTACTTTAAAAGCTGATATTTTTAAACATAAATACAAATATACAAATACAGAATTGTGACCAAGATAATCTTATTTTTGTAATGGTGACAGTAGTTACTTATTCGTTGACATATACATTAATACTGGAATATCTGCATATCAGCCAATAATAAACCTGATCAGTCAGTCAAGCTCTGATACAGGTCTCAAGTCTGCTTTCATGAAGATCTGATAACCTCAGCACCCCTGGTCGTGGTCACCCTATACGCACCACGTGGATGCTCAACACAACAATGCAAATCAGAACTGTCACTGCGCTCAACACCATTCCCCTGGCTTCCTTTCCTATCCAACATAACCGCCTCCACACATCTGACGAGTCTCACTTACTCAAAGGATGCTTCAAAGATGGTCAGAGATTCCCCTCATCTACCAATCCACACAGACATCTTCAATCCACCTGATGCTCGTCTCTTGAAACAAATCTGGTCGTCAAACCCAAGGAAACAGGTCCCTGTCCCCAACCTGCCGTGGAGACAGTGGTCAACCCTCAACAGATTTGAGGTCCCTCCCTGCTTGGCCAGTCTCCACAGGTGGGGCAGCAGCCCAAGCCCACTGTGTGCATGTGGAGAGGAGCAAACAATAAAAACACATCATTGAGGTTTGTCCTCTGCAGAGACTAAAAGGAGGATTAGTCACCCTCCATACAGCAGACCAGGAGGCAACTGCTGAGCTCAAGGACTTTGCATTCGCTAAATAAATGATCAGAATGTGTTTTTAAGAAAACATGTAGCAACTTAAAGAGGTGCTAGAGACAGGCGCTGTCTGGATTGCAATCATCTGAAACTTGTGCAATATGGCAGGAAACAAACATGAAGAACTGACTCGGTTTGTATGCAACAAACTACAGAATCAAAAAAACAAACATCAGCTTCAACAAATGAGCATTTATTGAAAAGCTCATGTCACGGATTGTACTGCAAAGCAGTTATTTCGCTTTGAAGCTGCAATCTTATGAATATATACCTATATTATAACATAACACGTGTTGGAAACCATTTGATTGCTATTGATGGGTTGCTTATGAGCAGTACAGTACAGACGTCATCATACTTGGTATCTATTTAACGGCGTCACAAAAACAACAAACTCAAAGTTCACAGTTTAATGGGGACAAATGAAAACTGAACCAGGCATTTATGTTATCAACATATCTACATTTAATACAGATTCTCAAGCTCTAGGATTTATCAAGAAAAAAAAAAAAAAAAAAGAACCCTATTTTGTCAAGAAATAAAATCTGATACACGAGCAAATTATTTACACTGCCTGCACACAGACATTGAACCACCGACAGGCCTAACTCACCACAGACACGCATTCGGCTGGAAAACCTGTAAACTAATGCTGAAATGAAAATGTGTTCTACAGAGAATGCCAGTGAACCAGCATCCAAAAGAATTTGGACTGAGGTACGGATGCGATATAATATAATGGTCATAAACTCTTCCAGCATTTCTAACACAGGAGGAGGTCGGTACAGTGATGCCAGCGAACCTCAAATCCCTGCAACAAGACACGACTTAAACTGAGTCTCACACCGATGATTGGTTTACATAAGCTGGTGCAACCTGTGACTTTATAAGGGGGGGGGGGGGAGGTGCACAAAATGAACAGCAAAAAAGGGGGAGAGCAATGGTTACCATCCTCTTGCCTTTGCATAGGAAAAGAAAAACAATTCACTTCATGCTTGATGTGAGCGTCCGCTATCATTCATGGCAAACAGCACGAGCCAAACACAACGTCCAAGCACATTTTTTTTTTTGTTTCTATGAGCAACACAGACAGCACAGACCATTCTCCAAAAGCAGGTTTCTAGCATCAACCTGAACAACTCACGTCAGCCACCAATATTCAAACATTTTTCAATTAATATCCAGCTATGTGAAAACTTTTTTTTTTTCTATTCAGCGGTCGTTTCTATTGATTTTCTGCATCCAGTTCAAGGCTGCTTTTAATAAAAACCTGGTATTATGAAAAAAAAAAACATTTATGAATTACCAAAGGTCAAGCCTAAATCTAAGAGTATTATGCATACATTCAACTTATTTAAATTGTCTGTATTGGGGGTGTGATTGATATGCAAAGAAAGAAAAAATCTTTTCTCAAAATATTACAGTATGGTGATATGGGGTGGGTATGTTTGGAGCGCCACCTGGAGGTGGAGGCGGGACTTCATTATGTAAAACCTACACACAAACTAGTCGCTCCCGAGAAGTCTTTTTTTTTTGGCATTTTAGTTACCAGTTCAAGCTAACGTGATTATGAAGTGGGCTAACGCTTCAACGTTTAATGAAAAAGTTACCAAGAAATACTGGAGTAAATGCCAAATAAAAAGGACAGTGTATTTATGTATTCTACCACCGTGTGTAAGATGTCTTTCTTTAATATTGGTGGTTTCTGTAAAATACTGGAGTGCAATGCTGACGCTATCCAAGGATTGTGGCACTCGGAGAAAAGGGAGGCGGAGTAGGGAGGGAGCAAGACAGACCTGAGAACGTGGCCCCTTATTTAAAGAAGGGAGTCAGGCTTGAGAGACTTGATACAGCATAAAAGAAAGGAAGAGAGAAAGTATAGTCAGAGCAGAATGAAGAGGGCTTTAAAGGGAGCAGCAGGCCATGGACACCGAGCCTTAGAAGGTAGGAGCGGGGAGTTTTACGGCAAAGATAAAATGTGGGGAGGAAGAGGCAGAGTGAGATACATGGCTCTCGTTCGGTAGTCCATAGTGTAGCTTTTTCCAGCTTGTATAAAGTACATCTCCAGGCAAGGGGGTGATCTGTTCTCTACAGTCTTGTGTTGTCCAGGCTTGTGTTTGGGTATGATGGAGAGATGGGAGAGAGGTGGGGGTGGGGGGTGGGGGGGGTCCTTTCAGTAGTCCTCCACCCAGCCGTTCTCCTGGATAAAGGCATCGATCACTTCCTTCATGGCCAGGTTCGGGATCAGCTGGTCCTGGGTCAGGGGACTCCTGGTGACCGGGTCAAAATGACCCACTCGCTGCACAGAGAGCAGGTTAAATGTTAGTGTTGGCGTCTGTGGTTGAATTTACAGAACACAAATAAGACCATTTTATTTGGGCATAACCATACCTACAATACAATGTTACTAATAATATCATATCATACATACAAATAGCTCAAATAGAAATAAAGGAGAATTCAGACCACATGAATTCAGGTAGGTGGTTTTCAAAGTAAAATGCGTTGATGCTATAAACTCCGTGGTGCTGTATCTAAGTTATTCAATAGTGGTACTTTTACAAGATGTTAAACTTAAATAAAGTCATAGGCTTTGTACAAAATGAATCACTATTCACTATTCACAGTGTGAAGATGACAGAATGAGAGGGTTTACATTTGGTACAAGAATTTGAGAGGAACCCAAACGAGCTTACCAGAGGCTGAAGTTAGCCGAGATAAATAAATTACACAGTCCTGTGCGTACGGACGGACGGATGGATAGACAGATTGATGGACAACCCAAAAACAAAAACGTAAACTCGCCGTGCAGCCGACGATGGCTTTACCTGTAGGTGCTCTTCGATGTCCTTGCGATCATACGTGATCCCACTGGGTGTGATGCAGGGCTCCCTCATCAGCTCAAAACTGATCTTACCACACAGGTAATCTGGGATCTCCCGCTTCTGAACAGACGACAAAACGCAGCCGGAGGAATGGGAAGAGATACATGGATATGAAATCACAATTGATTATAGATTAACCTACAACCTACAGCTTGTGATCCCGTCTTTTCCTGGTCTTACCAGATTAATTACAGCTTAATGTCACTGCTGCTTGGCAATACATTTCACATTCACGTTTTCTGACACATCATCATCCAGTTTAGATTAAATATATGAAAAAGCAACACTGCTCGTACTACAAATATCATCAAATTGTTGAAATAAAGGTATTATATAAAAGAATCCTCAGCTCTACACTGAAGCGGCCTTCACAGCTTCCAACACGTACAAGACAAACGCCCTGCTGGCAGTCAGTGTGGTGTCATATTAACTGACAATAATATGATAACTACCTCAGGTCAGTCAAAAACTAACTACACCAACGACAATTAAACACTGCAAACAAATAGTGATGGTTATCATAGAAACAGTTTGGGAGATAACCGTCTGTCTGGAGTAAAGGTGCATTTTTCAAGCACCGACGGTCGCAGATAATTTGAATATATAAACAAAGGAACAACGCAGAAAGAATATCCATATGCTTAAAAAACAGAATGTGGAATGAGCCACCGTGACTGTGCTCGAGCCTATTTATCCTGTTGCTATGTCAACGATGGGAGACGATGGTGTGAGGTAGGTGTGTGCTGTTAGCGAAGACGCGTCTGTGTGAGTGAATGTCATCAGCGTGTGCCCGTCTGTTTGTCAGCCGTGTAACGGGTGACGGTGACCTGTCCAGAATGTTTCCCTGCATGCTGGGATGAATTCCAGTCCGCACATAATAGGAATGTGTGGGTCTGAGAAATAACTGAGGGAACGAATACAATCGTTAACTCTTACATGCTCAACTGAGATTAATACTAATCATTTTCATACTCACTTTTCTTTTCTCATCCACTTGAGAGAAGAGCTCATCCATGTCCATTAGGTACTTGTCCTAAGAAGGTCACATTTCCATGTTACCAGACATATTTATGAATACGCAGTTAGAATATATAATTACTATATTTGTTCATTAGAAGAATAACAACAGAGAAAGTCCAAGACGGATATAAAACTTGCATGTTTTGATGCAACCTTGGCAGCGTCTCCTCCATTTTGATTGTCGTCCTGTTTCTCTTTGTATTCTTCAAATTCTCTGCATAAATACAAAGTTATTATAAATAATATTATTATACCCTCGTGACACTCATATTCCAGTGATCTGCAGTCTTGATCAAGAGATCATTGTGACCGTGTAGTTGACTGCCGCCCCACAGTCTCACCTTTCCTTCTCAGCCTGTATGAGTTTAGTCAGATAGTCATGTAACTCGTTCTCCTGGTTGATGCGCTTCTCCTCAATGCTGTTCCATCGCTTCTTCTTTGCAATGCGCAAGGCGCTGGGGATGTCATCTCCGAAATTCAGTCTTTGTTCTTTTGCCAAATTAAAAGCTGGAGAAAACAGTATTACAGCAACATTGGTAAACCATTAAAGTGTCACCTTCTGACGTTTCTTGTTCCATAGACAACATATTAAAAATGTAGATGCATGAGTGACATTGTGCAGTTATGAGCAAGCTGCTTCTTTCTACACACTACCGCAAAACGTTGCAAAACTTTTACCACCTCCTACTGGTTTGCTCTGACCTTTCTGCAGGTTGCCGATGGCCTCGTCATAGTTCTCCAGCTCCAGGTGACACTGGCCTAAGAAGAAGTGGGCCTTTACTGACTGGCTGTCCAGCTCCAGCGCGTGCTTACAATCTGCCAGAGCCTTGTCATGCTGCTGCAGCTTCACATGGCAGAGAGCCCTGTTGGTGTAGTACACTGCCACTGATGGATTACGGTTCTGGGAGACAGGACATAGCAAGATAGTACATACACACGTTAACATCACGGCACTGTAGACTAGACTACAAAGAGACTCGCCGAAAAAATTCCATTATATTTCGTATATTTTGTTAGGAAGACGCGATTCCACCTTTGACAATATTTGTTCACAATGACGGTTACTCACAATAGCTTTACTGTAACACGTAGCAGCCTCCTGGTACTTGCGGCAGAGGAAGAGCCGGTTCCCCTGCTCCTTCAGCTCCTGCGCGGTGGAGCTCTTCTCCGGGCTGCCGGCCATCTTCTCCACCGGCTCCGCGGGGCCCGCCTCGCCCTGCTTCCCTATCCTGTTCCCCGTCTCTTCGGCTGGCTAGCTGACAGGTCCTAGAATGCCCTGTCCCTCCTGGATCTCACGCACTAGATCAGAGACACGGTGCATATGAAGTTCAGTCAACATTCAGCGGCGTGCATTCACTGCAATGCACCTGCAATGCGCGTCTTCGGGGCGAATTAGGTGCAGTCCTTGGGTGCCACACGAAAAGCATTCGGTTTAATTCGCTGACTGTGCACACAGCTCAAAAAAAATACAGCGAGGTGGCTGGACTGCTGGCGAATTAACTATTAATTTGACGAACATCAGTAGTGACTAAATGAGATGCACAGCTAGCTAAATATTGTACACTCACGGTGCAAAGGCTATACAACTGGAACATATTTACGTAGTTAAGAGGTTGTAAACAAACAACGATGAAATTGTCATTAAGGTTCGTCTTACTAACATTTGAGATACAAGTGTTGCAACAGACAGCATAGAGACAGAGTGATAATGTCGTTAACTTGAGTTAATAAAAGACGTTATAAGAGATCGGTGCGAGCTTGATGTTAACGTTAGCTAGTTAGCTAAGCTAGCACAGTAAACTAACGCTATGTTGTCCATTTACGCCGGGCGTGTATTGTCTGTAGTAACACAATTCATCAGCAACTGATTGGACTTTAGGTATCATGGGCCTGGAAACGTCGTCTTTGCATTTATCTCACATTTACCTCAATACCGCTGAGCAACCTCATAAAACAGAAATGAGCTAATGCTAGGTTAGCTTATTTGCTACACAGCCTCTTGCCTTCTATTTTTCTATCAACACAAGTTATAGTTTGTACCTGAGACTCGCAGTTTCCACACCTTACCTTAAAGAGGTAATCTTACATCCAGGTGAAACGGATTTTATATGGTTTGATATCTTAATCGTTATTTTGTCCCCCACACGAGCTGTCATGACAGGTTGTTGTTATGCTGACGTCGACGGAAGCCGAAAGGACGTGACTTTCTCGTTCACCTGACTGAAAAAAAGGTCAGGAACGAAACGCAAATTGCCTGCTGCCTAGATCAGTCGTTTATTTCCGAGGAAATGTTAATCAAGACAACATAAAAGAAATGTCAATGTCATTGATTGAGCATGAAATGTGTTAAAAGATCTTTGTTTAAATATATTTTAATGAGGATGCCTCCATGTGAATAAAGTTATTTTCTGCTCCAACGGGTGGAGAGCGCCACAGCACTAAGTACTAGCCCGCAGATGGCGCTCAATAACAAATGTTTGATCCAAAGCTCAAAAGTGACACAAGTGCAAAATCTTCACTGAGTTTTTGTTATTAAAAAATAAGTAAGACTTTTGGAATCATGTGACATTATCTCATTTACAAGTCCCTTGGACTGGAATTGTGACTCATGATAAGTAAGGATGACGAAAGCAGCATGTGACAAAATACTGCAAATATTATGTCACAGATTAAAAAAATTAAATTAAAAAAAAAAGGGGTGGGGTGGGGGGGATAAACTCTGTCACTTCATGACAATGGTCTATTCATTTTTGGGAGGCATGTTCAGAAAAATGGTAAGATTATGATCAAGATGATTAAATCATCAGGGCCATCCCACCCACAGAGAGATTCATCCACACAGAGACAGATCCATAGATGACCTTTATAGGCCTTTATTAAGAAACGAACATTCAAGTTTAGCCATGGAGGACTTAGCAAGGCTGTGACTGTGGACGGGGTCACTTTCATCCCAGCCTGTTGTGCCTCTAGGAAGGTGCCGCACAGAGATCAGCGTGTGAAGATTAGAGCACATCCCCTGAGCAAACACACTGATAAATTTGTGAAGGGGGCCGTTGAGCCGCAGACCCACTTGCACTGTGTGTCCCCAGCTGTGTTTACCTATCTCCACCAGTCTGGTCCCCTGATCCCCCAGAACACCCACCTACCCAGCCAGCCTCCAGTCCCATCTCTATAAAAGTGGGGTTTTAGACTAGTGACAGAGAATAATGAGGACAGACACACTAATGTTGCAATTTTAGATTCGAAGATGTGAAACTCAAATCAGGGACACCAAGCATTTACTAAATGGTGTACAATCTGTACCTCTTTCTTACACGTAACTTATTTTGAATGGGATATTTTTAGCTAATCTTTTTCTTAAATCTTAAAGTTATATTTAATAGAGAAAATATGATCACACAGAGACTAATTTGAGAAATAAATGTACATGCATGTTTGCTGTTATCCATAAGTGCACAATAACAAACTCAGTTTTACTAAAATTCCTGCTCTGTGTGCTCCAAACCCCATGTACGCTTTAAGAAATATATAGTTGCAAAAAATTTTTTTTTTGTGCTTAAGTTTTCCCATCATGCAAATCAAAAATTAAACACAAATAGAATTCCATTTTAGTTTTTTTTTTGCACAAGAAAAAATCATCATATAGGGGAACGTCATAAAGGTTTGACTGACCCATATCCATGATTGACATCTCAATAGAGGCATATTCAATAACATCTACATTCATGTTCCTTATTGATATGAGCAAAGTTTAAACTTGCTCAGTTTAAGCCAGAAACATCTTCAAACCTGCTTCTCTTGCTTGCTTGATTATTTCTGAACTATTATACCGTATTTACTCATCTCTTATAATCATGTTCCTAAGAGAGAAAAAAAGACAATTTGACTTCCACATAATGTCAGTGTATTTGTCTGCCATAGAAAGAGGTTATAGATTATACAAAAATCTCCAACAGAATGTTGTGTGAGCAATTGTAGAGATTTGGTGACTGTTTGTAAAGGATGATAAACAGAACAGAGACTCCACATTGTGATGGTTCATATGAATGCAGTTTCAAAGTGCTTACATTCAAACTGCCTTACCCTCATTCACCAGCTCCCTGCCCTCTGTCCAGCATCCCAACCGTCACCCCCCCCCCCCCATCAAACCCAAATTGCTGCCCGCTGCACCAGCTGGCTGAGCTTCCAGTCACTTTGGCAACGAGACCAGGAAGATGCCCAGCTCCTCTGGCACAGCTGAAAAGCAGCCACTTCCTGATTGATTCTGGTCTTTCTTTCTGCCTGTGTAGACGTTTCCCCATTTGGCAGTGTTCTCCGCTATTCAGCGCCAAAGCATCTGAAAAGAGGAAAAGGGTGAACACACTCTCCTTAGCGTTAAGGGAAACCTCAGGTTCAAATGGGTAAAACAAAAGCCGTATTTATCCACAATGGTGGCCCTTTGTTTGGTGTGTTTGCTCATTTTGGGAAGAGGAAAGGCTCATAGACTTAATGCAGTTTGTTCAAGTGGGTCTGAATGCAACACGTACACAAAAGTAAAATAATAGTTCCACTGTCTTAACTGAAAGAAGATGGAAATGCAGGAACTGATTATTTAAATTTACATCTCAACTGATTAAGCAGCTTCATAATGAAAGGAAGGTCGCCATGTCTGACTATTTGAGAGTCAGACATGTGCTAATATTGTCATACTGTCAGTATAAATCACCTTATGTCATTGTTAGTAAAAACACGTTTGCAATTGTTTTCCTTTTACAAACTCTTCTAAACCTGTTTCACACTTTTTTTTAAAAATAAGCCTGCCTTCACACTCTGTAATTAACCATCACACTGTGACATCTAATAAAACTCACCTCACTCAGACACTCAAATGCACACACATGGCCAGCTGTCAATCACAACTTCCCTCTTTATCTTCACTTGCTCATCCCTCTTGTGCCAGAACACAAACACAAACTAAAACTTTAATCAAATCAAATAATTAAAGCTGCTCTGCAAATCTGCATGCACAAAGTATTACAAGTAAAAAGGATCTAATGTGACATGTGCCCCAAGTTACCGAGTGAGCGTTTAGAATAGGAACATTGTTGGATGTGCTCATAATGACTTCAGAAGGATGAAAAAGGGACATTTTGAAATTACAAAATACAGTGCACTAAATCAAGCATTTTTTCCTTCTCTTACTGATCACCCATTGTGAATTGCCATACATATATAAAATTTGCAATGCTCATTAACAACAACAAGTTTACTCCCCAATATATTTTATTTTAACTCCAGTTAAGTGACATTCTTCAATGTTTTTTTAAATTAAAATAAAATTGATGAATGTAATGTGTGACTTGTAATGACTTTAATGGTTAGAAGTGTTTGGTAATCATCTATAGTGGCTGTGTAAATGTGTAAATGTGCATTCATACACATGCTTTGACTCTGAATGGTTGCTAAAGCTGACTCCTTGGGTTAGGAGTTAAATGAGGGATATCCTGAAGCTAACCCAAAGGCAAGTAAGAGAAAGGCCAGAGATACCCATGGGTCAAAGGTCAGCCACACACCTCTGCAACCGTGATTAAACTTCCTGACAAAGGGAGGGGGTGGAATAACTCATCCTATTCAGACCTTGCACACACATACACACACAAACAAACAGGGAAACAACATCTGGATTGTTAAGGACAATTCAATCTCTGGCCAACTAAAAAGTTTAATTTTACAATGTGAATAAACAAAATCCTATGCAAAGGATCACAGGATTAACAGCGATTTTGGTATCAATTGAACATGCATTATATAAGAAACTTTATACATGCAGTTGATAGATTCTTCTTTTTCTCAGACTAGACGCAAATGACACAATATCTTCTGTGTATTTTGGTTTGAGACCTAAAAAAAGCTTAAGTAAACTGAAATTAAACAGTTTGTTTTTCAAACTTAGCTGTGTTAGTCCAAAAATCTTTTACACCCTGGGGGGTTAACAGCACACTGGCTGAGACACCCCCACTTACCAAAACACACACACACACACACACACACACACACACACACACACCATGGATTGATGTGTGGCGGCTGGGGGTGGAGGCGGCTGCTGTGTATAAGTGGCGGGGGAGAAGTTTTACAAAAGAGTTTTTGGAGGGAAATCAAAACTCCTGAGCCTGAGATATTCAGGGATGCAGAGGGAAATTCATCCTCCCCTCCTCCACCACTGAATCTATATATAAGTGAACCATTATTATAACCGATGCATATCAATAGGTGGAAACAATATTTGTTTACTGATTGTCATTAATTGCAGGGTGCAAAACATAAGATTGAGTAATTTCAAATTACAATGAGCTTTGTATCTCATCTCATTATCAATTTAAAAGCAATTGTTCTGGTTAAGCTCCTGCATTTCACAAGTGACTAATGACTATTTGTGTGTTTTTCACTCAGCAAATCAATGGGGATCTTCACAGGAGTGAACACAACCAGCAGGGGCACCAAGAAGTAACTTCATTTCTCTCCCTGCATGTCCATGTCCCATCCCCCGGTCCCCACTGCTACTCCCCCTGTAACTCCTCTAATGTCCCCTTAGGTCATGCTCTCTGGGGTCACCAACCACCGCCCTGCCCCAACCCCCACCCTCCAACACAATCCAAAAGAGCTAAAGCAGACATAATGAGCAATGGGCTAATTGTGTGTGTGTGTGTGTGCGTGTGTGTTGGCCAGACAGAGGTTTGTTTTGGGGGTGGTGCTTGTGTGTGTGTGTGTGTGTGTGTGTGTGTGTGATTGTGCACAGCCCTTCATGGCGTGTCAGGAAAAGGCGAGTGTTATATTTGATTGACAGGCCTATGCAGAAGATTTTCAGAGCAGTCAGACATGAGCAGACACATGAATAGCGACACACACAATTCTGAAACCACTGCTCTCCAAGAAGTTATTTACATATTGCTTACAGACATATATTTATATACAGTATATATATATATATATATGTACAGTATATAGACATATATATGTCTATATATATATATATATTCAATTCATTGACCCCACAGCTATTTTCCTCCTCTTCCGTTCCCCATTTTACTAAATAAAAAAACATCTATAATGCTGAGAACAAAAGGTTTAAGTTAGAACACAAACAACACAAACAACTGTCTGCAACAACTGCACTTAGCAGGCTCGTTAGCTCTTACAGCATTTTTCCTGCTTCAATAAAACTCCCTGTTGAAATTTATGATGTACACATTCCCGAGAACAAAATGCTCGGTCAGAGTAAACGGCCCAGTACCAAGAAAAGACAAATAAGGTTTTTGAGATTGAGCCAGATATAGGCACATTTTTGGGCCCATTGATCATGTGCATTCCAATCCTTTTCCGCAGAGGATTTAGAAGATACAAGTCTGAGATTTCCACACATGCATATTCTGATGATACAAAGACTTATTCTGGGGGATTTGTGATGCTTAGAAAATGTCTTTTGATTCAGTATGAAATGTATTTTCTTGACAGCTTTAGTTCAAACCTATTTCTATCAGTTCCTCATTAAATGAAGACTGTGTAGACATTAGAAGATACCAAGGCTGGCGCCGATCTAAAGTTTTGTCCATCTCTATCGCCCGAATAGAACAAAACTTGTCTCGTCCTGCAACAATCCAGCTATTTGTTGTCATGTAAAGTTGCTGAAAGCAGCTTGTCTTGATCCTAGAAGTGTGTAGTCGGCAGATCTCAAATTGGCCGGTAATCAGATCAGGGTGAGGCGCTTGACAAATGACCAATGACAAGCACTGGACCCTAGATGATGGGAGGGGTCGGGGTCAAAGGTTGGCTTTTCAAAACCGCTCAATCGAAGGACCATTAAATCCCATCTTTGTGTGATTTCTCGGTGAGGCGCGGTGGTTGCATCAGATGCCCTCGATCAATGCACTCTACGTCCAATAAAAGCTACGTGTCCTGGGCTCCAGTGGTGAAGGAATGACCATATCTTCACCACTGGATCATATGCAATCAGTGGAATAGTTTGCGTCTACTTGTGCAGATAGCTGGAAAAAGAGTAATATAAAAAGTTTGAGAAACTTAGAGGGGAGGAAGCAATTTTAGAAAAAGACATGCATTCTGTTGGGCCACCTATGTCAACATAAATATGAGTTTAGTTCTTGACCTTGTGAATTTGTCTGTACAGATTTGCGATCAAGCCATTTCTAATCTTAGAACTTGATGAAATGCTTTTCCTGGCCCTCAGAATTAAATCTACAGACAAAATATTTTCTAGATCCAACTATTCTCTCATAATTTCGTGAAAGTGCCAGCAATGTTCTTTATCAGCAATATGAATGAGAAAAGCTTTTTTCACTTGTAACTCCTCAATGTGTGTTATCTCATGTGTAAAGTATGTCGTCTCTGGGGCGTCCTGTCTCGAGCTTTGTTTTCCTACGCCTGCCGTCCAAATTTCCATCACAAACATCTCACCCTGAGTGACCCTTTGCTGTCTGTCTGTTGAGAGGCCCTGATTAGCCTGCATACATGTGCAGATAGGGCCCAAAATCCCTGTATTAATGCATGTTTTTATGTGTGTGCGTGTGTGTGTGTGTGTGTGTGTACGTGCATGTATATAAAGTGTGTGAGTGCAGGCAGTCGTGCATATGTGTGCATGCATGAATGTGTCAGGCAATTCAGGACCATCCTCCATGCTCTAGTTAATCAGCAAGTTCCCTTTTTCTTTTTTCAATTTCCCCTTTGCTTTCTCACTCGTCTGCAGGACGACACAGTTCACTGCAGAAAGAAACCACAACTATCACTAGTCACTGTCAAAGGACAGACTCCTCTTTTTTCCGCTTCCATCAGCTTCCTCTGTTCATCAGTCGTGGGTCAGATGGAGAAAATAAAGCCAAACAACCAAATAGAGCTGTGAGACAAATATTTATCGCCTCTGGTTTGCTTTGCAGAATTCCTAATATATTCCTAAAACAGGAAGTAATGGCCACTTCAACCAAAGATAACAAATAAATAAGTATTTAAAAAATCCAATGTGTGTGATAAAATCACACTTAAGCATAGCTTCGTCGAAATAAAACCTGTACAAAACAATGTTAAAGTCAAGAAAACGGCCGCAGATTTCAACAGGTACAATAGGTGGGATGAATGTCGAAAGAGAAATCCTCTTTCGACATTCATCCCACCTGTTGTATCAAATACACCTGTTATCATGAGCGCATCCAACCTTGCACACCAGCATACCTTGGCCTAAGGGATAGGTGATATGATACCCCTGAACTAAGAGGTGTGTGTGTGTGTGTGTGTGTGTGTGTGTGTGTGTGTGTGTGTGTGTGTG
>NW_022280034.1:10446488-10498928 GCF_004355925.1 Anarrhichthys ocellatus
GTGTGTGTGTGTGTGTGTGTGTGTGTGTGTGTGTGTGTGTGTGTGTGCATGTAAGTTGGGGGTTGGGGTTTACTCAATGATGGCGCCGGAGAGACACCAAATTTCGGCGGTCCCCTCAAGGGTTTCCCTCCCAACAATGGCTACCTCATTTGCAACAGATGTATACGTTTTTAAAAGACAGGTTTCATTGATGAGCTGGAGGACGCTGAAGTGCAGGTGCAGAGAGAGCAAAGGGGAGGGCAGCTCGTGTGTGATGGCATTTAAAAAAAAAGAAGATCAATAGGGGCTCAGGGACGAGCTGCGGGTCACCAAGGAGTCTGAATGGAGACGACGAAAGATGGTGGGAGATAAATGACATTCTGGATTCAGATTTGGTGGGCAATTATGGCCCCTATTCAGAGATTTTAAATGTCATCTGGAGGCTGAAATGTGATGGTTGTTGGATTACTGCTAAGGCTTGGAAGAATGATCACTCAATCATTTCTTATCCTTTATCCTTAATTACTTTTAAGCACTTTTGTAATATTGGCAAACAAGAATTATTGCAGTAGTTTTGAAGGGTACACATAAAAGTTTAAAGCTTTGGCCTCACATCGTTATTTTCAGTGGTTTCTGATGGTAAATCTCAGCTCCATCTTTGGTTGCAAACGTCACAGTATCAAGCTTTAAAACCATAACACATTATAACTTTATCACGTGAAACTTAACACGTTGAGGCGACGTCAAGGGTGATTCTGACCACCAGCCAGATTTCAAACCTCCACAGGAACAGCTGAGATTAAGCGACTGTTAAACTAAGTATTATTTCTATGGTATGATGTGAAATGTGATAGGTAAAAACGTAATCTTATCAGTCTCATTATTCTGCTGAGGGAGGCGGAGGGCTTGAGGATGAACAGGGAGTTTATTGTGCATGGGGAGCTAGCCGAGGGGGTCATAGTATTGGCATGCGTCTATTGTCCCAGAAGGCCATTGAATAGGGGGGGTTTAAAGTTTAAAGTCTGTATGTGTGTCTGTGTATGTGCGCCTATGTGTGTAGGCAGGCTAATTATATTCTGCACAGCCAAGGATGACCTAGCCTGGCCAAACTTAATTCACAGAGCAGGATGGAGTGAAGAGGAGGAGGAGGAGGAGGAGGAGGAGGAGGAGGAGGAGGAGGAGATTGAGTGCAGTCAGGCAGCTAAAGAAAAAAAAAACTGACCATGTAGAGCACTTTATAAGTGTGAGTTTCTGATGTGTGTCTTCTAAAATGTTAGGGTTTTCAACTGAAACAAGCGAGAGTTAATAATATGTTTTTAATGAGTAATGTAGCAATTTTGATACATGTTACATACATTTGTCCATGTGATATTTTTTGTGCTGTAATGCCAACATTTGTGACCACAGAATTAAGAGGATTAATCAGATTTTTCAATACTGAGTTAGTCACATATGTCATGTGACATGTTTAACGGGGTAACACTCTCATATTTGTCCTTAATATTTGATACGAAGCTGGCACCAGCAGCTGGTTAGATGTTGCAGTGTAACCCGTTTTCAGGATCAGAATGACTTTAAATCACCATTTTTGACAGGAAACCTGCACCCTGTTTTCTGTGTGACTGACGTTGACGCCTGGCAGATGTGGACATTGAGTCAGCAGTCAAATAAAAAACAGCCCTTTGAATCAAAAGCTTTATGCTCCACAGCATCAAAAGTATGAAAAAGTCTATCGCAATGTGTCTTGGCCCACCAAAATGATGCATCTGTCTTGACCGCCAAAATATATCCCCTTTGTATTCTCTCCCATTGTATCCAAATAAGGGCATTCAAATGTGGATGTGGTCAAAAGCGGCAACATCTGTCTTTCCTGTGGACATATGTAAAACACTATACCTATTGTCAATTTTGGAGGGATCCTGGTTAAGTTTCCCTCCAAACTGATTCAGCCAATTAGAAGTGGTGTGGGGGTGGGAACGCAAAAACAAGACAGACAGCGGCAACCCTCTGTCTGACCCCCCCCCCCCCCCAGTTGGGCTCCACCAACACTGCCCATCAAACTCACTAGGCCTGAGGCATCACTGGGCTGCTGACAACAATACTCTCATCTGGACTTTAAATAGTGGTACTGGGAGACGCTCTGTTAATTGCGGCTAATGAGAGTCATAAATGTGAAGTGAAAGGGCCTGGAGATGTCCTCCAAAGGCTGGCGACTAAAGAGGGTTTCCCTCCAAAAACAAGACAGGCCATACCATTCACAGAGCTGACTTTGCAAGTAAATGGCAGGCAATCACGGCAAGCTCACCCACACACGTCCATGCTCTAATGAGGGAATACAGGAGAGACACATGCTTGCCTCAATCAAAAGCTGCGGTGCTGAGTGCGGATGCTTTTGTAGTCTAAATTTACCCTCAAACCTCACGTACCGCAGGAAACTTCCAGTGCATTCTGCGTGTTTTCATTTGCCTTTTTTTCCTCCCAGCCTGCTGCTCGTAATAAAGCACTGACTGTCAAATCCTCTTGAGTTAGCACTGGAAACTCTGTGTGAAGAACCACTTAAAAAGAGTCCGGCCTGTTTACCCTCTAGCTAAACTATTCCCTTGTGTGCTTTTGAACACTGAGGAATGTGAGAATCAACGCAAAGGACATCAAGGTTGGCTGCAGTATTGACGCTGTCCCTGTGAAGTCAGTTCAATGACACTATCAGTATCTGCCTACACTAACAGCTAACAGACTGGATCTCACCTCTTTGTCAAGATAAGGATCCAATAATTATGAGGCACGGGTGATCAGCACTCTGAGAGGAAAACTATTCAGAAAAGCTGTGAGGTTCTTAAACAGTGAAATGATGAATTTCGTGACCCTACCATTACTTTTTGAAAATCTAAATGTAAAAGAAAGAAGGAAATGCTGAAAGTTTGACAAAGATGAACAAAGGAGAGCAAGAAAAGCTTGATGGGAAATAAAATGTATGCAGGTGTACCTGGACAAGTTAGCTGGCAGAGATATGGTAGAGAGGGGCACTGACATCTTGAGCTCTCTGCCGTCTTATTCAGCACTTCAAACTGCATTGCTAAACAATTTCAGGGTTGAATCAGACCAGTTTTTGATTTCATTTCGGGGCATGCAAACAAAGAAGGCGATGTAAAGCAATGAATTACTGCACAAATACAAGTCTTGCATTCAAAATCTTATTTAGGTAAAAGTACAGAAGTAATAACAGCTAAATTAACTTAAAATATTAAAAGCAAAAAACACTATTATAAAAATGATCGTGCAGAAAACTGGCCCCTTTGAGTTTTCTATGATGTATGACATTAATGGACCATTGGCAAAGTAACTAATAGCTGTGGTTGTCAGCATTAAATATTAAAAGTGGATTGTATACTTAAGTACAGTACTTGAGTGGATGTACCTATGCAGACAACACCATTTAGATTGGTAATTCTGCTTTGTTAAATGTCAAAATATCTATTCAACACATTGCATAATGCAAACATACTAAGTTTGAAGTGTCAAAAAGTACATAGGATTAAAAAAACAGATGAAAAGCCCTAAAACCAAAATTGCAGAGTGTTAGAACTTCATTAATTTGGGCACAATAGATGGAGAGGTCCAATAGACACCTGCATTCTCTTCCCGCCAGTTTGCTAATGAAAAGTCCCTATAGGGCACCCAGCTGTGACCTCTGACCCAAGACACTATAATTAGGTTATATTCAGAGCTGCTGAATGCAAAAAGTGGATTGCTAATGTGTGTCGTGCTATAAATAAAACGAGCATCTTCAAAGCACTTTTAAAAGACGATTTTGTCTCACAGAGACACAAACACAGATGACAATGATGAATGAGATTAAACAAGTACAATAAACTACAACAAGAATATGTGTGTCGGAGAGAGACAGAAAGGGGAGAGAGATGTGTGAGAGATAGATGGAGACAATGGAAAATGAATAAACTGAGACGTGATACATGCTGGTACCAAAAAGAATATCTTGTGATTTGTTTCAATCTGATTGAATCTTGGGATAATTCATCTGAATATCACACACAAGGGTCATATTAGTGGAATTGAGACGGTGAAGCTAAGTGATCTATTACATGTTTAGAAAAGCATTAGAGAGCATTCTCAGGGTGTCTCTGCATGTTTCCAGCTGCGTTTGCCATCAACCCTCTCTGACACTGTTTATCTGGTATAGGGCCCTCTTGTATTCAGTTTCCCACTGGGCTTTACACAAACACACACACACACACACACACACTCACAGTCAAACACAGTCCCACAAACCGAGATGAGAGGCACAAGGAGAAATTTACTGTCATACAAACAAACACATACACATTCAGGATCCTGAGAAAGTGCAATGAGAGAGCAGGTGTCAGTTTTCACATGCGGCTCTCATGGGGGCTCGGAGGGTAAATATCAGCACGAGTATTTCTCCTCCTCGCATCGGTTGCTCTCACAGCCTCTGACCGCCATTCAACTCTGGACCAGGAGTCCCTCACCTGCATCGAGAGGTGGGAAAACGCCAACTCCACCGTTCTCACTGACTCATCACAACACAGAACTCCATTGATGAAACAGCCTCTATCCTATAACTAAATATGGCACTATTTAACCTCACTAATACACTCATCCAGCAAGTGTATGTTAAAATATGTGACTCTGGCATTCAGGATATTCAGGTTTTCTGTATTTAACCCAACAATAATTAAAATAACAACTGTAACTCTGATTCCACAGCTACATAAACATTGTTTCTCATGACAAACCTCAAACTAGCCAGGCAAAACACAAGACACAGCACAATCCTGTGGCGGGAAGGGCACATGTTCTGCCTCTCTGAACGTAGGCTGATTGTCAGAGTATCCTGACATGGTCTTAGATCTCATTACCAGCAGATATACGACTCTGTGCAGGAAAACAAACAGCAGCGATGTCAGTTCAACCGGATTAGCACCGAGGTGCCATGGGAAGCTGCTGAAAAGTCTGGGAACGGGGACATCTCAACTTCTCAACTCAGATCAGGTCGTGGTATCGGTGTTTCAGCTGGGGCACGAACAGCATACTGCTGCTGCACAACGCTATCCGAATAATAGACCCTATCAGCCTCCTTTCTGGTGCAGTACATGTCATATAAAGGATGTGTTGTCTCTCTTTATGACAATAGACCAATACTGTGTGAGGCTTTGATCCTGCTGGAGGGTTTGGTTTCTAGATGTCAGCCATGTTGAACATTTGTTGTGTTATGGAGACAAAAGTGTGAAATTCAAAAGGAGGAAATACAGTAAAAATTCTAATTATTAAAATAATTTCTTCTAGTTTGCAAGAAGTATTTGTAAAACATCTGTCTGCAGATTCCTTGAGGTTTCTTATGCAACCTATACACGCAACACTGAATGAAACATATGAATCCTCTTGACACTAAAAATAAGCACATTATTAAAGAGCTTCTGAGACAGCGAGACAAAAGTTACACACAATGTCGTGGTCCCGTAAATGCCAGTGACACCACACTGTCACCAAATCCTCCCCGTGCTTGCAGGCAGACACAGATGAGAGGAATACCGTTAACCAGGTAAATAGACAGCACTAACAGGTGCATGCAAACTCTCGTATGCGTACAGCACCACTGTTTGAAGACGCTCTCATTTGCGGGCCGGTGAGAATACAGTGGACACAGAGAGCCAAAACTCGGGAATCTGGTTCAGTGGTTAAAGTATGAAGACAAGCAGAAAGGGATTCATTGGAGTGAAAGATGGCATTGTTCTGGAGGCAGAATGGAACCAACCAGGTCTGATGGTTCACTCACACTCAGATGGCCTTGAGATAGAGTATGTTTGAACTGTAAGATCCTCATGTGCATATAAGAGCATTATTCACACACGCCACATGAAAGCGTTGAATATAATCCTGGCTGGATAAGACTGTCGTTCAGGTCATACCACGGTCACAAAGCGTGCGTGTGCTATTGTTTTAATGGACACGCGTATGAATGCGTGCACACTGATGTGTTTGACAAAGTGTGAAGATCTGACTGTCCGTGTCTGAATACACTGTGCACACGTGGATGCTAAGACATTTGTGACGTCCATAACTAAGTTCAGGCACTAATATACCCATTTTTCTTTGACTCGCTCACCCCCCCCCCCCCCCCCCCCCTCCACCCTTTAAACTCTGCTGCTTTGAAATGCCCCGCAGAAAACAAAGCTCCGTCCTGCTGCAGACAATAAAGCAGCTGGATTTCTGCACATGTGCCATTGTGTCGGTCTGAGGCCTTGTCATAACTCCATCGGAGGGGCCTAGACTTTCATCACGCACACACACACATGCAATAACACACACACACACACACACACGTAGACGGAAAGTCACTGGCTCGGGGAGATGGATGGCGGTGTTAACACAAAAGAATATTTGATTTGGTTATAAATACCACAACATGAAAGAAAAGCCCAGCGGGGTAAAATGCAAGAGGGCACGACAACCAGAGGAGGCAAAATCTTCATCACCATCACCATCATATATGGTGCGTCTGAAAATGAGGTTAGCGTCGTTGAGCTGTGACCGGGGCTTTCTGTCTGCTCTCTTTCATTTGATGAAGTCTCACGAGGGTAATTATTCTCAAACATTTCAGAAGTCTTTGAAATGGCCAGTGTTGTTAGAAAATGTTGCAGAATGAAGCACATCAAGAACGCTACTGATCAAAACCATAAAGTGCTTTATTATAAGTTCAGTGAATTTGGGATGTTGGGAAAGTAAGCGATTCATTATAATTGAAACAAGGATTACAAGGATTTTCTTTATGTTTATCGAAGTCAAATGACCATGACTTGACATGAACACCCAGATCTCTAAGCATCACAAAGCATTTTGTGGTGTATTCCAAGTCCACTTACACATGTGTTTGGCTCATTGTTGTTTCACTTTGATGTGTGAGCTTCACAGGAATGAGAGAGATGAAATGACACGAATCTGCCGAGGAGCGG
Source organism: Anarrhichthys ocellatus (assembly GCF_004355925.1). Classification (NCBI taxonomy): domain Eukaryota; kingdom Metazoa; phylum Chordata; class Actinopteri; order Perciformes; family Anarhichadidae; genus Anarrhichthys; species Anarrhichthys ocellatus. Next base: position 10,453,457 of record NW_022280034.1, read on the forward strand.
AAAGTTTCTCTGTGCTCACCTTAAACTTTAGTTTAATCTGTGTGTGTGTGAGACTTTTTGACATCACTACTATAGTTTGTATGCCAATCGGGGTCCAATATGCAACTTGTGTAACACAAATGGGATGTGAACTCAGAGTCTCTAGTGCACATACACTGACAATCGATTGAACAGTAAAGTAGCAGACATCTTGTGTCCAGCAAACTTTAAATGTCTGCATTTTGCGGTTTCTTACTAACAATTTGTGAAATTGAACATGTGCAATTCTTGAATAAAAAAAAAAAATTGTGTCCAGCAGTTAAACTTTTGTTTCTGTTAAATAATGAATTAGTTAATTAAACAATTAAAAAAATATATATCAGGCACAAATTATTATTCAACGCAGAGTTGTTTCATTTTTTTAAACATATCTGGAGCTGGTATTTAAGTAATAATGATAATAATCTAAATAACCATATAACATTGATAATATTCATAGAGCCCTTTTAATTAAAATCAACAAAAATGACGAATAAAATCGTCAAATGTCATAATGAAACTGATAAACTGATAAAACTAACTCAAAGTGTCTGTTAATTCACTCAGCATGTTGGTTAATTCGTATTTTCTATGCAGACGTGCCGAACACAATAGTGAATTGAAACTTGGTTTCACCCTAAAATGCTGTTACTTATTCCGCAGGTCAGACGTCCCTCCCCCTCCCCCCCGTGTGAGTGGTTTAAAGTTTCACTACTCGGACTCTGATTGGCCCGTGAAGTTTTTCCGAGGGGGAATAACTTCAGAGCCCCGCGTCCCCCTGACGTTCAGCAGCCCGGAGAGTCCCGAGCAGAGAGTAGAAGGTTTAGCGGTGTTCTCTTATCTCACGCATCAGGGTAAGAGGATCCTAAACTATGGAGGTGATCAGACACAGACTCACATTTGTTTTATAGAGGGATTTTACTCGCAGATCTTTCAGCTTTGGAACTATCTTTTTCTAACATCTTCTCTTTCTTCTTCTTTTTTTTTTTGACTTCGCATCATCCGCTGTTGAAAATGCCTTGTTTCGGGGTTTGGATTAACGCAAATTGGATTTTACTTTTCGCCATTTTTGACGCGTCTTTTTCGAGCTATTCTGAAGACCAGTGCAGCTGGAGAGGCAGGCAAGTATTTGAATAGCCATTCGGGCGCAGTGAAAATGTTTCTAATGCTCTGCTGCTGCGACTGCGCCTCCGGGCTGTCTGCAGGAGGCATGGGGGGTCCAGACAGACCGGAGACTGAAGGATTCATTCTGAGACTTGGAGATAAAATAACAAAACATGTGATGCATGCATGTTGTTGAATTGAGGATACATTGTTAAAATACTTGCAGAGGACTTTGAGTTTTTACAGAAGTTTGGCCCTTAAGATGCCATGACCTGGCCCCTGTTACCACAGGCTGACAGCAAGTGGGGCCTTCTCTTGAGTAGTAGCCTGCCTCTTGATTTGCAAAAGTTCTACTTCATTTCTTTTTAAATGAAAAGTTTGGTATAAGTTGCCTGTTTGCATGGCTCACATTTAAACCAGCTGAGTCCATCCTGCAGTTAGTTCTGCAGGAAAGTGTCCACTGATGATGCTAAAGTTATTACCTGTAAAAATAGTATCTAAACCTTTATGTAACCTTGTTTTCCTCCTTTTTCCCCTTCTCACAGTGGTTTGTCCCAGCAGCAGGGCAGCGTGGAGCAGATCTCCCTCCACTGCTCTGAGGGCACACTGGACTGGCTCTATCCCAAAGGGGCCCTGCGCCTCACCCTCTCGCCCCGCCTGCCCTCTGTGGCGGTGGGGCCTGGCGGCAGCAGCTCGGGCCTCATCACGGCCTGCGTCAAGCCTTCTGAGCAGTTCCACGGAGCCCAGCTGTACCTGGAGCGAGATGGGGTCCTGGAGCTCCTGGTAGGGGACCGCCTGGAGTCCTCTCCCCCACCGAGGGTTCGCTGCTTCAGCCGCCTGCCCGGGGAACGGGTGGCTCTCTTCCTGCAAGCTACACCTCACCAGGACATCAGCAGGAGGATCGCCTCCTTTCGGTACGAGCTGAGAGGGGACTGGACCGCTCGCCTGTCGGTGGACTCCAACCCCATCAGCAGTGAAGGTGAGCAGTGAGGCAACAGTCAGCCATGTTGGTTTGAGTGTGGCTACTCGAGGTCAAATGAGGAGCCACTATTAAATGTTTTGGCTTTGATTTGTCATTCCTATCTAATGAATTAGGGGACAGAGGAAGTACAGAAGAAGTTTTGGGGTGAAACTTAATTCTCAGCATCAGAAACGAAACTCTTAAGAAAAACCACAGAACTGCGGTTAAAGTTATTTTCCTTCCTTCCTGAAAAATTTGGGGGATGCAAGGTTTTAACCCACAAGTGATGATATTACACTCCATACAATCCTCCCTGTAGATGATTCATAATTCATCACAGGTCTCTGTGGGCTGGTTGGGCTTTCCACAGCCCGTGCAGAGTGCAGAGAGAGGAAGTGGCCAAACTTCCCCCAGAGGCGTGCTGGTTTGGAGTAGGAGAAGGGGAGCCGCCGAGTGGGGAGGAGGAGAGGGGGGGGGGGGGGGGGACAAAAGCACAGTATGTGGGGCTTTCTCCAGAGTCCAGAGCCCTTTGAATGGGTGCCGCATGAGTATTCTGGGATTACTGCCGTCGCCTAGGAGACAGGGAGGCCTCTGCCCAGCTGAGATGCTCCTCTCCTTTGTTGAGCTGCCTCGCTGTAGGGAGACTTGTCTGTAGGAGTCTACTCCCCCGCTCTACATCTCTCTGCCTCCCACACACACACACACACACACACACACACACACACACACTTATTAGGCTTGGAAGGGGGTTTGCTGTGGACTAGCGAGGAAGGAATCTCATTTATCAAGTGGTTTTCACTAAGGAGGAGAATGTGAGGGGTGGGCAAGGGGCCTCCAAAGAACCACAAGGAGAACTTTAAAAAATGCCAGGACTTTTTTTTCTTTCTTTCTAGCCACAGTTTAGTCTATGCAGACAGACAGAGCTTTGCTTTGATTTTTTTTTTTGTGTGGCCATTTCTAAATCCTGTTACGACTTTGAGTAAGGTGCACCGCAATTTTTTTTCCCCCCAGTTTTTAAGAAAAGTTGTCAAGCCTTGGCAGAAAGAAAGGAGAGTGAATGTGCTCCTTTTAAAACAAAAAAAAAAAAATCTTTGAAGTCCACCCCCACTCCTTCTCCTTGGCCCCTGTCTAGCTGGCTTTGATGAGGTGTGACTGTAGACACCCTGAAAGGCTTTAAGGGGGGAACTTTCATCTGGCCTTTAAATCGTCTGGGGTGGAAGAGCCTCGCACCTTAAAGCTCCACTGGTCCTTCTTCTGCCAACTGTAAAAGTAGCAGCTGTCTGTTAGAACGTAGTGCTTGTTCTCTCCTTTTGTTGCTCGTCTTTGCACAGCGTTTTAGGTCTGGGTTCACATCTCGCATTCCTGTGCATGAGATCTGGAAATACGGTCTTTGAGTCTCAGTATATATGTGCATTAGCATATATGTGTTTTCTAGCAGTATGGAGTGCTGTGTGAGGTCACCAACTGACTCTCCCTCTTTCCTCCCCTTGTTGTCTCTCCAGAGGCCTGCAGACCCTGCAACAACACTGAGATTCTGATGGCTGTTTGCACCAGTGACTTTGGTAAGTTACCTGATACGACAAGTTGCAAATATAAAAAAAAACATGAATGAAATATCATTGTCAGACAGAAATCCACCCCTCTAATTCAGCCCAGATCAACAAATTAAACCAGACCCGAGCAAAGCCTCAGAACATAATGATTTCTTGTCGGGATCTACAAATGTGTCGAATGGGTTCAAAGGCAGAGCACCCCAGTGCCTCCAAATTCTCTCCTCTCAAAAGTGCAAAGGTTAAAGGTGAAACAGCAGCTCTCTGCAACCCCCAACACACACACACACGAACCCCTACTGGACGCACTGTAGTGGACTAATCCTGACATCACCCCCCGATACAAGGAGCAGTGGACTAATCTGCAGGCCTCTGATTGAGCTGTAATGGCACTGAGGAGAAGTTCAGCTGGCAACAAAAGTCAGAGGGATTAGTGAGCAGGCGTGGGCCTTCGTAAGGCGTTTAAACATCAGTTGGTGGTCAACAAAGAATCTCCCAACTAGCTACAATAGGCCTACAAAACGCACAACATGACAAAAATACAGCGTAACACTTTGTAAGTTAACAAGAAAAGATATTAACCCGAATGTCCTGTTTTTCCACAGTTGTGCGAGGTAACATCCGATCAGTGGCGGAAGACGATAACCTGAGAGCAGCGGTGATCAAAGTCAGCGCCACCCGGGTGTTTCGGCAGAAGTACGCCCTGTTTACCGGCAACGGTCGCCTGACCAGGCGGGGGGAGGTCAGGACTCTGCTGCAGTGTGGTGTCAAACCGGGGCCCGGCAGCTTCCTCTTCACGGGTCGGGTCCACTTTGGGGAGGCCTGGTTGGGCTGCGCTCCCCGCTACAAGGACTTCCAGCAGGCTTACACCATCGCCAAAGCAGCCCAGCAGATACCCTGCGAACTGCCTGTCGACTGAGTTTAAAAACTCGGCGGCAGCTTGTCTACTAGCACTCAAGAGTCGAGGCCGTACCGAAAGCCGGGCCAAACTCAGCTCTGTTCCATAGTTTTGGAAGAAGCCATGGTGTCCCAACTGTTGGCCGATGCGGCCATGGAGCCACCAACGACTTCCCAAAGGTCTGAGGAGTGAAATGGACTCCCCCCCCCCCCCAAACACCATTTCAGTGCAATATGCATTCACCGGGTCAGAAAGAACCTGGTGGAGTTGTGACACGAGGGACGTGCTTCTAATGAAGATTATAAGCATTTGGCATTGGACATGTTTTTACACACAGTGATGCTATTATGCAGGTTCAGAGAAAATCTATTGAAAAGCTTTCCATTCGGGATAAATTAAGTCAAGCCATTAATTCAGGCCTATTGAGAGTCATTGCTTTGAAAATACACTCAGGAAAATGTATTAAAAGTTCTATAGAAAGCGTACTGCCTCGGTATCCCAGTGAGGATACAATTAAGGCACCTATTTGTTCAGTGAAAGTCGGGTCATGGGAAAGTTATTTTTTGCTGGCTACCCGTGTACTGGGGGGGGGGGGGGGGTCATCCTCAGTGTTACTATTATTAATTAAAGAGATTATAAAAAAAAAAAAAAGTCCTCACAAAATGGAAAAAAATATATATTTGCACTGATAACGGAAAGGGAATGATCTGGAAAGTGTGATGCTGCAAGCACTGGAAACCAAATAAAAAAGCAACTATATGTAGCATAGCGGAGCAATTGAGAAGTTAATATATGTACAGACGATGTGAGCACGTGCAGTAGCGACACAAAGCTACGGCTACTAGAGCAGGTTTCACAGCTCAAGCTATAGTGCTGAGAGCACTTTCACATGCTAGCCAACTCTGAGATTTTGCTTCTGTATTACAGTACATTTTAGTAGCCATGCAATATTTCTGCAAAACTGAGCTAATTAGACTGCATTTGGTTTAAAAAAAAAAAAAAAAAAGAATTATCTAAAAATATGTTGGAGTGGAATTGCAGCAGTGTTGCCAAAGTGGTTCTGAGTTTTGTTGCTTCCAAGTCGTTCTCTGCTGATGTTGTCACATATTATCACACAAGATATTCAACTGTGTATCACCGCTAATGCTCATAAAACTGTCGACAACAGTCATTTATAACTTAAGTCCAGTGTTGTTATAAGATATAAAAAGCTAGCTCAAGAGAAACACAAAAATATGCATTCAGTGTTAAAAAAGAAGAAAGATTCATATCTAATGTGCACTATATCAACAAGGGGAGGTGTTCATACCAAATTACCGTAATATGCTGAAGTGGTCTTAAATGTGTACACTGCCATTTTTGCTGTTTATTTCTATGTAAATTTATGTTAATAACAATGCGAATGTAAATATGTTTATAAGAAATTCTAGAAACCACAGCATGAAAAAAAAGTCTGTATAAAAAAAAAAAAAAAAGCATTGTATTGTGGATTATTTTTGTGTTTGTCTGTGTTATTAAAATATACTGTGAGAAAACACTCATGTATTTAAGTTCTTCTGGAAGCCTTTTCTTGTATATATTCACTTTGAAGTCATTCTTTGGGCATTTCATGCTCCACAAACATTGTGCAGCTGGATCATTAATTCATCAGCACTCCAACCCTCTCCACCCTAACACATCAATACAGTTTAACCCACACCATAGTAGTTGGGTCCAAAGGTTTGTGGCATGGCAAACTTTTCTCAGACATAAGTCACTTCCAAGTATCCATGAATCAGATCTCTGAAAGCTCCGAAACAAACGGCGCGCCTGAGAGAGCGAGAGGCCTAAAAGGCGGAGAGATTTAAGGAGTGTTCGGGGCCCAGAGGGCGTTTTTGGACGGGGAAGGAGGTAGAAAACAGCGTTTGGAATTCTGTTGTCCTCGGCCTCCCATTTTCAGGATTCAGGAAGCAATAAATTGCCATTAAAGGGAGCGGTGTGGCAGACTCGGCTGAGCTGAGGTGCCACACAGTCGCTCGCTTTATCCTGACCGCATGTGTGCGAGGACACAATAAAACCAAATCTCCTTTACACGTCACTTAAGACGTGCGCCTTCAGCTTGGAGCTAAAGTTGGTTTCCTGTACCTCCACTTTGATTTTATCTGCAGCACCACAGACCATAGCTGTTGCCCATTTTCTGCTCTAACGGACGAGGAGCTGCACGGTAGACAATATAGAAACAGCCATATTGCTGATCCTCTATGATAAATTCACCACCTGTTTCTCCTCCTCGCAGAATTCTGCACACACCTCAGTCAAATCTCTGAATTACTGCACACAGTAAATCCGCTTAGAAAAAGAGCAGCTGGGGAATTTACATGGTGTTTAGGTTAAATGGGGGGAAAAAAAGAAAATTCACAAAAGCTCGACATGCCTTCCATGTCTGGTGAGCCATCTCCCATAGAAACCCTGACAGTGGTTTGCCACCGCATCAGCAGTTCATGTGAGTGAACTTCCAACCTCTCTAGCTATTTACTGCCTCAGTGCTCCTTTAAAACATCCCGTAGCTGGGGCCCCCGAGCTGCTCGGGCCCTGCAAACACACACACACACACACACACACACACACACATATACACCTCCACCCCCTCCCCTCCAGTACATGTGAGGTTACTGCTGCAGGGCTGATAAGCCAAAACAAAGAGCACTCAAATTATACTCCAACGACTAATACATCATGTGACATTCTGACAAAGCTCAACTTCCTGCATTGTTATCACTTCTTTGTGACCCCAGTTTGAACCCCCAAAACTGCAGTAATAATGTCAGTAATAATGGTCACAATGACACAGTGCCACGGTTTAGTTTTGCACTCGTTAAATAATAGCGATGGCAATTGCCATTGTTTAAATGTAAGCACAGTGCACAATCCAAATAAAACTTTGGGAACAGAAAAAAAAGAGTTTCTTCCTCAAGACCCTGGAAACGTATTTTTGCACGTATTGATAATTGCATGACACACAATAAACCTTCCTCCCCCCCCCCCAACCACCCCACTCTTGTTTATAGTCTGTTCAGATGTGTTGTGGAGGTGAGCTATGGACACGGCGAGGCGGGGAGCACTCAAGAAAGGGGAATCCAAGGCAATGGGAGAGAGAGAGGGGCAGGGTGTGGACTTCCGTCAGCCCCTGGGAGAGTTTGAGGGAAGTGGCTGGAGACAAAGCTCCAGAGATGAGAGCACATGACAGGGGCAAAGTGCTCCTGGACACTCCCTCATTGTCCAGCACAGAAAAACACCACACCCAGCACACAAGCCCTGTGTTTGCAGCAGTAACATTGCAAAAAATCAGGCTCCTCCTGTCTCAAAGCGATGCAGAAAAATGAGTTCATGCATTTGTTACTTCTAGACTAGATTACTGCAAATTCCTTATTATCAGGCTGCTCGAATACTTCTCTGGAATCTCTCCAGTTGATCCAGAATGCTGCAGCTTGTGTACTAACACAAAATAAAACATCATGTTACTCCTGTATTAGCTTCTCTGCACTGACTCCCTGTAAAATCAAGAATATATTTTAAAATCCTCCCTCCTCTTCACCTACAAAGCCCTAATCGGCCAGGCACCATCACATCTTAAAGAGCTTATTGTACCATATTACCTCAAGAGAGAGCTGCGCTCCCAGAATGCAGAGTTACTTCTGGTTCATAGAGTCTTAAAAAGTAGGATGGGAGCCAGAGCCTTCAGTTATCAAGCTCCTCTTCTGTGGAACCAGCTTCCACTTCCAGTCTGGGGGGCAGACACACTCACCACATTTAAGAGTAAGATAAAGACTTTACTTTTTGATAGTAGAGTCTTTATCCTACTATAGTTTTGTTCAGGTTTGCCTTGGTTCAGCCCTTATATATGCTGCTATAGGCCTAGACTGCTGGGGGACTTCCTAGGATACTCTGAGCTCCTCTCTCCTCTTCTTTCCCTCCTTGTGTATGAATTCATGTCCCATTAACGCTCATTACTAACTTTTCTTCTTCCTTGGAGTCTTTGTGCTTTCTCGCCTCGCAGGTTTCCATGGATCGTGGTTATATCTGGACTGTGGTCGTGCCTCCTGTCATGGCCCTGCTGACACCCACTGCTACTACTATTATTATTATTAGTCACATCCCTGATACCATTTTTCCTGTTCCGATGCAAAGGGTCCTGGAACAGAGGATGTCGTATGCCGTACAGATTGTAAAGCCCTCTGAGACAAATTTGTGATTTTGGGCAATATAAATATTCCGTCACCTGGATCTCTCTCAACTAAATCCATCTTTTCATGGCTTCATCATCTAATCTTTCCCACAGCTTGGTCAACAGCTGCTGTTCTGGATCCAAAACAGGGGTTGCCAGACACATGAAGCACAGCTTCTACATGAACTATATTAGTAAGTACTGAAGAATAAACAGCTGTGGATTTCATCAGGCTTTTTTTCCCCACATAAACAAATAACTTTGCCATACTGGTAACCCAACATTCCGCCGAGTTGTCTGTCCACCAGTGACTCAGTGGTTGTGCATCCTGCTGCCTCTCCATCAGCTCAGCACCAGCTGACAATGAGCCTGAAGTCCTTGACCACCCTTTGGCATCCCAGATTCCCAGCTGACAATTTCTTGTTCCCATAACACCCTCGCACAGCTGGGAGTGATGATTCCCAAATGGAAACTGTGACCGTACCCATCTGAGAACACGCTAACTCGCTAAAACAACATCTTATCAGGCCAGCAATGAGCAATTTGCAAAAACTGATGAGAAGCCTTTATTCACAGAGCAGAGGGAGGGCAGCAGAGAATAACGTGGCCGGCTTTAAAGTTGAGTGGGCAGTTTGGCTGGGGTTGAGAGGTCACGGCAGAATAGAGAACAAGTGTAGAGCGGTGCAAGAGCATGTTTATCTGGCCATGTTATCCTTCTGAAGTAGTGAAGGGAGGAGAGCGAGGAGCCCCCTTTGTTCCTCAAGAGCCTGCAGATGGCTGTAATCCCTTCCAAAAAATGCGCACTGAAAATCAATCAAGACAGGGTGGACATGGTGTATGAGTGTGTGGAGGCGGGCGACACTTTTGTCAGGGAGGGGGTCCCGCAAAGAAACACAAGTTGGGTCAAACAAGCGTCTTTGGCGCTTTCCCGCCAAAAAAAAGTATTGTAAGGAAAGACCGAGGGAATGAATTGCGACCCCCTTCAATGAAGGCCCGCTCGCTATACCCCTCCATTTGAGCTGAATACAGCTGCCATCACCTCACCGTATCCTGGTGCCGGCAGGGGGTACAACCACAAAAACCTCCAAACACTGACATCATACTCTAATAAGGCTACTTAGAGACATTCACTGTGGCAGGATGAGGGGAAACATGCTCACATAGAAGCAAATAGATGGACAGACAGACAGATAGATGCGGATGGTTAACAGGTATGTTTACCATGTTAACTACTATAGTTCAACATGTTAGCATGTTGGCTGATTTGTCCATTCGCTAAACACAAAAGTACTGCAGAGGCTGATGGGAATTCCATTAGTTTTGTAGGTATTTTGGGATAAATGAAAGTGCTGGACAAATTTAAATGTTGACCTGATTATGGTGCTAGATTTAAAATTAGGGGTTACAATTGATCCTGAGTTAGATTTGTATGCCTGTAGCTAATTAGTTTGGCAATCCATCCAATATCTGTAGAAACAAGTCATCAAAAAACTAAAATGTGAACCCGATGATGATTCTATCAGAAAAAACAAGGGATCACCAAAGTCAACAGGATTCATCCTCAGGGGACCATGAATATCATTACAAAATGTCCTCGCAATCCATCCAATACTTGTTGAGACGTTTCAGTCTGGACCAACACCTATTCTAAAATATGATCATTTTCTGAGAACAACAAAGATTTTCCTGCATTTCATCCTGTGCTAAAACCCTCGTCTGTAAACAGAACTCTTTGTAACACAATGATTCTAGAATGTTCTGTCTAACTTCCTCATGCGACCGACGTCAGGCCTCTAGACTGAGAGTCTGCTCACTACAAGGAGGCACAGCTGTCTTTGGAAGGGCTCTCCAACCCTGCCAATTAACCACAAGGATTATGGTTTTCTGACAAAACCAGTCTGATTGTCTAAACAAAGCAGAGAAACCTCCCCGGCAGATCAGTTCTGTTCTTCTCTTCCTATACCAACCACCTGTGTGTTTCTCCCATCTAATCCTGCAGAACCACCTCCCCTTTCGTTTCATTTTATTGCCTGTTATCTTGCTCCTCTAGTCATCTTGGGTTACCTCCTCAGGGACATATTGCACTGTTCCTATTGTTCAAATTGTTTATGGAAAGAGGTAGGCAGGAACGAAACTGCCACTCACATTGGTTTTGTTATGTTACTAGTATCCCCTTCCATTTTTCTTCTGCAAAACACAGCTTCAGGGCAAGATTTGTCAACAGACACGCCTGGTGCGCTGTGTTGCAAAACACGTGATGGTATTGAATAGCGCTCACACTTGTGCAGATGTTAATTTGTTAGTATTAAAGAAAAAAATGCGAAAGATACCCAGCCAGCCAGCAAACTAACTGCTTTAACCAGCGTGAGAGTGTTTAAGTTTTTTTTTCCTTTTAGCATTCTTGAAAAAGAACCTTAAAGGAACATACTACTCCTATGGCACAATATGCCGGTGCAATGCAACGGCTGCTAAAAGCACTTGATCTTGTTGGATCGAGTGAAAAGAAAAAGAAACAGAAAAAACTTGTGAAGCCATTTATGCGCCAGACGTGCTGACAGTCAGGCAGCATGTTTATATTCCAACAAAGTGCACTCACACATTGTGCATCAGCCCAGCCGCTGTGGCCTGTCTGATGTGTCAGAAGCTCCTGAGCCTTTCTCTCCCTTCGCTCTACGCTCATTCCAGTGGAACATGTGCGCTGGAATTCTCCCCCAATTAAGACAGGGATTAGCCAGGTCCGCTGTGGGAACCAGCCGAGTGTGGGAAAACAGAGGGCCTGTCCCTCTCTCCTTCCCTCACTGACACTCAGCCTCATTCTCACTCGCTCTCGCTCATCAAGCTGCCTCCCTCCCCTGTCTTTCTCACCCTTACTGTAATTCTTCCTCCTCCATTTTCTCACCCTATATCTCATCTTTCCTAAACTTTCTCATACCTTCCAATTTGTCTCTTTACAGCTCCCTCTGTATAAGCCCAACTTCCAACAATCATTTTTCTATTGTTTCCACTCTCATCTTTATAGTCATGTACAATTACCCCTTTATTTTTTTGTCTCTCCTTTTCAATCTTTCGCCCTCTTTCTTAGCCACCCAGAATCTCCACAGCTTTCAGCCCTGATTCTTCAAGGTTTTCTGAAGTGCACGGTTCTTCTGTGCGCCCCTCTCCTGCCCCTTCCCTCCTCCCTCTTAATGCCTCTCTAGCCTTCATACTGAAAGCTTGTCTGGGTGGGGGGAGGAGCTGGGGAGTCTTGCATGAATAGTCTGAGACTGTCAGACTAAAAGAGGGGGTCGAAAAGACAGCTCATCAGAAAAAAAAAAAACAGGTGTCTCAGAAAACAGACAGTTACGTATAGTTTATGTTGGCATTTTTGCATTTGCTCATTAAAATCCAACATAAAAATTGTATTGAACTAATCCTATTATTGGTGGAGTGAATATACAATCTGCAGCATCCTTTAAAAACAATCATAAATCTCATCAGTATCATGGGAGAATTCAAGAAACAATCCATAGAATTTGAATGAGCATGAACTGAACATCCATGGGAACATCCTGGTTGAAGTTCAATGCTCAATTTTCATTGTCGTTTCTTTCTCATGATCTTGCAATGCTCTCACTATCACACCGGATTCCTCTCCCACTGCCTCCACATTCCTCCTACTCATTGTCACCTTTTCTTCCTCATTCCCACTCTGCCTCTTACTTTCCTTGCGTTCCCATAAATCCTTTCCCCGTGCACTCCTCCACACAAGGCTTGTCCGTTCCAATTATGGCAGGGCCGTCCAGCCCCCCCCCCCCCGGCTCACACACTCTGCACACACAGACCGCTCTCATTAAGCCTGTATCAATTAGGCATTAACCTCCTAAAACAAAGGGCCTCTTGACAAGACCTCACATCGCAGGCCATGTGAGGTACTTCCTCTGCATCGCTCCACCCTGCTTCCCATCCGCAGAGCGACACATTCATCCAACCTCTTTCCCACTGTGCTGCGCACAAAACTAAATCGGGGCCTAAAGCATCTTCAGCAAAACAGAAGAGAGAAAGCGAATAATCAAACGTGTACTTGCAGTTGTTGATTAGGTGAGGGTCTTCAGCTAAACCAGAATGCTAATGTCGGATGTATTTTTGTTAACCATTCACATTTATGCTTCTGTAGACGACTAAAGTGTAATTATTGGTGGTTTCATGTGGTTCCCAAAATGTACAAATATCCCGCACCATTTCTCCTTCACAGCTCAGCATTCCCGATGATTGTTTTTACTTTTACTGGACTATGCTATCAGACAACACCAACACTGTATTAAGGTTTTCAATTCCTCAATGAATAACGAAACACGTAAGTTTGAATTTTAAAAAGTCAGTTATTTTATTTCACATTACAAAAAGAGTCATCCCTTTTTGGTAAAACTAAAGGACATAAAAGACAATTACAGTTTTAACTGCGTCTTTCTTTTTGTTGCCAATACAAGATGTTATGAAAGTGTTTAGGAGCATTACAGTGGTTGAGATGGTATCATGGAGGACCTGAACAATATTACAGAATGCAATGCAAAAATCCTGAAATGAAAACCATCTTTGTGAAGCTTAAAATGCTGAGTTTTTATAAGACAGTCAGAAAAGAGTCAATTTGACGCAAAGGTAATTTCTGCATTATGTGTGGTTGTTCCCGCTACAGTACGCGTCTCCAGGACCACAGTTTGCCATGATGTGTAAGTACAGTTGTTTTATGTTAGATAAATCAATTGGTCTATACTAGACCAATTGCATCTTATCTAATCATTGTAGTGATCAGGTTTTTGCATCATCATAGTGACCACACATAGTGGTTAATAAAAAGTTGTTTACAGTCTAAAAATTGAATTTTCCCCAAATGCCCCAAGTTGGGAAGAAGACTTGGCACTTTGCCTCGGGGACCAGCTGTGGTGCAACAGACTTCAACCTCCACTCAATGCATTTACAATGTCACAGTTTCTACTATTTACCTACTACTTTTTCCTGCTTTTCGTTTACTCGGTGTAAACTTTATTTACACACGTTTGCGGCAGCTTCTGCAGGCACATCATCTCTCCGTCTTTGTTGGCGAAGCAGCAAAGAACAACCTGGTTTAGATTTTCCCACAGATCTGCCGGTGAGAGGAGTGGTCCCCCCAGCACCCAGTGCTTTGGCACAGTGACTATGTTGGCACAGACCCAAGCTGAACACCCCCCACCCCTTTTCCCAGGGCCCTGGGAGTGTAATACATTACGAACAAAATCCCACTTCCCTTTCCTCTCAAACTTTCACACCCGTGCTCCCTCCCTCCCCAGGGCTGGCATGCCCCCTGAAAAGGGGATTGGGGTGACATGCGTTGGAAATACTCTACTTTTCCCATCATCCCCCCCCCCCCCTCCGAGTATTTCAGCCTCACATTTTTTCAACATTAAACTCGACATAAATCTTACTGCGGTTCTTTTTAATCGAACCTTTCAACTTTTAAAGTATTTGTTTTCTAGAAAGAATGTCCCAATGTTTAAGTTATGCCAGCTATGGAGCTATGGCAGGAAACCCAGCTACCAAAACACACCAGAAAAAAATGTAGACCCTTTCACTGTTAAAGGGATTTAAAGGGAATAGATGACTATTCACACCAACACAGAGGTTATAAATATGAACCCTCATTCTTGAAAAAAAGCCTGGCTTGTTTGCACCACAGTTCCCAGCGCGGCATTGAGGGGAAAGTATTCACGGGTGTGCATGTGTCTTGGTAACATGTAATGACATTATTCTCACCAGGGTGACCCCTCATTGTCACCGCGCTTTCTTCTCCCGAGCTCGTGAAATTGACATAAGCTTTACAAACATTCCAGGCATTTTTTTCTCAAGGCCGGATTTCTTTGGGGGCCTTTCATGGAGAAAAGCACCAGTATGAGCAGCACCACTTAGTGATGGTGTGAATGCACACCATACATACATTATGTCCTCTGGTCAAATCAAGTTGTTTATAATAAGTATCCACTTTAAAAGAAATGTGAATGAAACCAGCGTACATGTAAGATTTCACTTAAATAAATGTTTAAAACTACATTTTCCTGTTTCATTTTTAGAATTTAAAGTATGAGGTGTAATGTAAAAACTGTGCAATTTGATACTAACTTGCAATAAATAACTGGGGTTTAGATTTTGTGGACATTGTTCTTAATGGAGTGAAGAATTTGCACTTTGGGAGCGCCCAGCCTCCTGTATTCCATGCAGTCTGCAGAGACGTGAGCTCTCCTCTTTATACCTGCAGGTAGTGGTAAAGCTCAATGTAACGCTATTTAGAAAGACTTCCTGACCTGCCCAGGTGATTGTCAACATAGTCCTGCAACTTCCACACCTGCGCCTCTGCAACCGTTGCCCTGGTTAGGAGAAGGGCACGCTCCTTCTCAAAGCCCGCCTTTTTTGAAGAAAGGAAATCAAATCGAAGAAAATAATTCGTTTTTAAGTGAGGTTATAAAAATGAATGTTCTCTGTGTGAGGGATGTAATTTGATAATCCAAAGTTTAAGGTTTTGTTTACCAGTGTTGAGTCTTCGATCTCCCTCAGCTGTTTCCTCGTGTCTGACCAGGATTCCTCACATGCCGGCCTGATAATGATACATTTTTCATAACTTTTTATGACACAATCCACAGCTGACCCCATTTGTCATTTGGTAAAATGGAAAAAAATGACACTCACTCCTGACGGCTTACATTCTGAACAGGCATTTCGAGGACAGCCACCTGCAACGGCAAAGTCAGGGTGAAGGTCCTGAATCCGCATAAATACATAAAAGTATGTAAAACAATGAAGCAATATAAATGAAGACTTTGAAGTACAAACAAGGTCGGGCTTTCATTCAATTCAATTCTCTAAAGAAATGCCCCATAGGAACAAATTAAATATCGGAAAGAAACAGAATCAAATACCAGCACATCAAAAGCTCAGTAAATAACACGATATATCTTGTTTGTTTACACAATAAAATTTATGTAAAAACAACAACTTCTGGCTTTAAATATTTGTTGACCAGGTGCAGATACTTCCAGTCACTGCTCTTCTTTGCAAATTAGCATTTTTCCACAAAAGACAAATCATTTATTTTAAAACACATTAAAATAAATATTTACTGCCGACACTGCTGCAGCAGTCATCCTGACAAACACACAGGTAAGATTCAAATCAACCCATCCATCAGTTCTGCTACATGATCTGCAGTCCACCTCTGCAGCAGTAAAGCTTTTTGTTGTCATACGACACACTTTGATGTCATTTTTTCCAGTTCACCGCCACATGCCGTTTGGCTTTGTGAGGGAAGAATGGACACAAAGAAGAATCCCCACAGATCAAATACAGAAATACACCAGACAAAACAAAAGCAGGTCACTTCAAAGCAGCCACCTTTCTTTTGCGCTACCTGCTTCCTGGCCGCCTGCAGCTGACACTCCAGCCTCGCCTTGTCCTGGCGGAGGTGATGGAGCTCCTTCTCAGGTTCACCTCTGAGCTCAGTGGGCTCCAGGCTGAAGCTGGCTTCGGGGGGTCCGGGGTCAAGACCGCACCCCATTTGGGCTAAGACCTGGTCCCTCTGAACCCTAAAGATCACAGTGTATCGATGTGGCCAGTTACTCATTATGGATTAGCTGGGAATTCGCTCCTGATGTTTCGTTTTTTTATTCAGTCACTAATCTTTGCTTTGATTTCTTCATGTCTGCACAAACAGCAAAGCACACATGAAGTCTCACCTGTACGCAATAAGAAGAGCATGATGGGTCTTGGTGACTTTCTGAAGTCTCTTCTTATATGAGCGAGCAGCATGGGCTAGCTGTTCCTCCCTGACCCTGTAGGATGAACGAACATCCTGGAGCATGTTGTCCACGTGTGCCCTCATCTTAGAAGTCCCTGAAGGGCTTTTACCTTCTCCAAGTCCATCGATGTACTCCTAAACGAGAGGCGAGCACATTGGATGTTGTGTTAAGACATTGTGCCGCACTACTTTGTAGACATGAGTGTGCGAGCACTGCAACTTACGGCTAAGTCCCGTAAATAGCACACGAGCCTTGCACGGTATTCCTCATTCAGCTCTTTGAGTTGAAGCTGCAGCTTTGAGTTCTCTTCTTCTACCTCCTTCACTTGGCTCTGAGAGCACATCAGGGCCTTGGATAGAAATATGACCAACATGATTTGAAACATTTCCACCAAGTGAAAAACATGAATTCAAAGGTTTGTGAAACAGTGATAATAATCTATAATCATTTCAGGATGTTCTGTAAATCAGTGTGGGATGTTTAAATGCTCACTGCACTCTGCTCAGATAGTTCCTGCTGGCGATTACGGATGGCTCTCTTGTTCTCTTGATGCTCTTTACCCATTGCCACCCTGATAACCAAACACAGGCTCAACAATAAGAGAGTAGCGACCAAAATCCACGGACAGCCACATCACAGGGGCGATGCAAAGAGACCACATCACACACACAGCAAATAAAGCCACGGTTTAGAACAAAAAAAAATCAAAGAAGGGACCACAGAGCAGATGTGAGGGGGATGAACACTGGGCCGTACTTCCTGAGATGGGTTTGGCTGTTTGACGACTGGAAATGGAAAGATAATGATGTTTCACAGTAATCAAGCTTGTGCACGAGTACATGACAAACCGGCCCTCACACTTTCTCCTCCAGTTTCTTCTGCTGCTCCTCGTAGCTGTTCTTCATTTTCTCCAGCATGTCTTTGATCTCATCTTGGTTTCCAAGTAGCTACGTGAGAGCAAACGAACCAATGGTAAGTTTACTGATGCCCATAAAACATGTGTGTTGGCCACTGCTCCAAAGAATAAAACACTTACAGTTTTTTCCATAGTTTTTTGCTCTTTGTCCAAAGCTGCCAGATCCTCAAGCTGTATATACAATGTTATACAATTGGAATAAACATTTAACATATAATGACATACATACAAACGGAAACAATGGCAAGTATAATATTTCAAATGAAAGATGTAGTTCAACCCAAAATGAAAAGGTTTTAGCAGTCAAAAGAAAACGTGTTTTATAAACATGATCATTTCTTGATTGCAAAATCAAGGCTTTGTCTGAGAATGATGTGGGAAATGACGTGGGGAATACTAGTCTTGCTTACCTAACAGTACAGTAAATCATGTTGCAATGGTAGTAAGTTGCATGAACCCTTTGAAGAAATGTGAGAAAGATGATCCTCACAAGACAAACTATAATTTACATTTGTTTGTTTTTTATCATCAAGAACATGTTCTGCTTATGTTGGAGCTGAAAAGCATTTCTTTCTTCTTTTTTTTGGATAACCGAGATGGGACTAACATGATCTGTGTTTGGTTTTCCAAAAAACTGAGTGGTTTCAATAATGACACAATTTAGATTTTGGTGTGGGCAACTACAACAAAAAGCCCCAAAAATTCCAGGAACTACAGACTTGAACTTAACTCTGGAATCAAACCAGGAACTGAAAGTCCCCTGTGCCCGTTCCTATATCGTGTTGAAGATGAATTAACTTACCTTGACTCTGTTGCGTGACATGCGGCTGATCAAGACCCGCACCCTGTCCAGCTCACCGTGCAGGCCCTGGGTGGTTGTCCTCTCACTCTGCTGCTGCTCCTCCAGCTGCCTACGCAGGGCGTCCTGGGCCCGGGCCAGAGCCAGCAGCTCAGTGCTCAGCTTGTCGCTCTGGGCGAGCTCCTCATCACGGGCCTCAGCCAGAGCGAGGTAGTTCTTCTTCAGCGTGGCGTACTCCTCTGTCAGGTCTTGGCCGCTCTTTTCTCCCATTTTCAGAAGAGCCTCGGCAGACTGGAGTTCCCTGAATAAGTTGTCTCGTTTCATCTCAAGCTCTGTTATCGCACCGGCTTGGTTCAATATCTAACGAGAGGAAAAGAGAAGTGCAGTGCACACAGCCTCAGTGATTCAGGGTCACACTGTATGCACACGGAGAGTTAACACATACAACTTAATGTTAACCCAGAGGAAAGGCTTTCCCCCCCAAACCATTTTAGGATTATTAAATCTTCTTATCCTAAAGCTTCACTGGTGAAATAAAGGATACATTTAACCAGCAAATAACCCTCACCTTGTTTTTCAGCTCAAACGTCTCTTCTTCAAACTGCTCTCTCATCTTGTTGGTCTGCATTTTGTCCTCCACGAGCTCCTTAGATATCTGAAAGTTCAGACGGATGCATTGAACTTGTAGTTCATAAATGCTTCACATAGCTCATGAACTCTACCTTGAGTTTTTCCTCTTCACTCCGGACCAGCCTGCAGGACAAATCTGTGTTGGAGCTGGCCAGGTGGCCCAGTCTGCTCTGCAGGTAGCCCACTTTGGTGAAAAGGCGTTCATTTTTGCCACGCAGCTGCAGCTACAGTGAGGTGAACAGAAACAGCTTTCTACAATGACATGACAAAGGCACATTATCCACGTTCAGGCTCTCCCATGTTGGCTCCATTGTAGCTCGTGTTGCATCTAAAGGACAATTAGCGTTAAGATACCCACCTGTGAGTCTGTGGCCTTTGTTCATTTCCACCACTAAGCTTACTTCACAAACCAACTAACCTTTTAGAAGTGATAACCCTACATATAAACACTGACCAGTCATTTACTCACATTTTCTTCGGTCAGAGCTTGAAGTCGCTCCTCAAGTTCATTTGGAGTCTTGTGGTTTGTGTCCATCTTTATTCGCCGTCAACGGATGCTTAAAGTAACGCACACACTGTATCCACCAACAATGTTGCCATGGCTCGTCAACACACACACACACACACACACACACACACACACACACACACACACAATAAAAAGTTGTGGACACAGGTTTTTTTTTTTTTTTCAAACTTTATTCTGATCAAGGAATAGCACCACAACTGCCACGGTAGAAATGTCAATGAAATAGTTGTATCACAGTTGTATCACAAAAAAATTAACTTCATGGGAACATCTAACAGATACATTAACTTATTGCTTTTATGATTTTACTGTTTCAGCCTCTCAAGTTTGAGCCAAAACCACTTTTGGCTTCAGAGGCCGGATGATGGAAAATAGCATTGATTGCAGCGCCATCTTGTGGCTACTGTTTGAAAAACGACAAGTGGCCAATATGTCACTAAATCATCATTACATCAGTAGTAACGATGACTTAATGTGATGTTTAAATAATGAGCATTGATTGTCTGACCTGGCAGTGACATGCATACATGCTAGGAGAACTTGTAAAAACTGATCAGTAAGCCTTTTTTTAAACGGCAGACATTTGACTTGTCACTTTAGGAAAAGCACAGGTGTGAATAATAAAGGAGCCATCGTTAGTGTTATTAGTAACACCTGTGCGTTTCCTACTACGACAAGTCAGAGTGTGCCACCTTCACCAACCTGCATGGTCTATTAGAGTTCAATACAAACGTATGAATATGAATACCACGACTGATATAAAACCTTTCAGGCCATAGAGTGCAATTGAATTAGAAAAATGTTTTATTACAGTAACTTTTTAATGTATAGGAACAATGAATTGTAATGTCAAACATTAATTCACACGTGTGAAGTAGACTCACAAGTTATCAAAAATAGCTGAAAATTTGCTTTACAAAGTTTACAAATTTTGACACTGTATGACAAACAGCACATTCAGAGCCAAACGTAGATGTACAATTCAGCTCAAGGGCGACAATCTGTTTCTGCAGCAGTAACTTTAATCCAGGATGGAAAGTAGAATAGAAGGTCTGCATTCAAAATGACCTTTTGTTGTTGTTACAGATCATACAGGTTAAGGATTACTTGTGTTCAACATTTAAAAAAATAGTGTGAGATTCAGTAGAATTTCGTAGCGTGTATCTGAATGCACTACCTCTGCATTAGATGGAAAGATTGCTCAAATCTATGTGAACGTGACCATTAATATATCAAAGCTCTACAATTAGAGCCTCCAGTGTTGATTCCTTCACTTCGTCCTCAGTCACACTGGAAACCTTAATGTATTGCAGGTCAAATATTGTTTTTTTGAGGTAGGAGACATCATCTCATGTCAACGGTTTTAATGAGTGTGGAAGATTTTAAATAACCTCATGTGGTCTTGGTGTAGTGTTCTCTTCCCCCTCATCTCTTCTGTCTTTCCTCCACAGCGCTCGTCCACTGTGTGACGATGATCAACACACCCATTACTGCGCTCATTTTACTACCGCGACATGTGTTGGTAACTCTGCACAGTCGGTTCCCGTTCTGAGAAAGTGCAGACTCTTGCATATTCATGTGCTTGAAAATATGAATTCTTCAGACACATAAATAAAGGATCCAAATATATGAAAATATATTATATTGTTTAACAAAATAAAGATAAAATCCTCAGGGAGACTTAGGATACTGTTAAGTCCTCCTCCACTTCATCCTCCTCCTTCACACTGTGCCTGCTGTCACCACGCGTCATGGGTACACCCATTTCTTTTTCCAGGGACTCGAGGCTGTCCTGGCTAATATAGTACCTGACGTTCTGTGATGGCAGAAGCTTCTGGAGCTCCTCCAGCTTACGGTAGGCCTGGGGAAGAAAGATGGAAAGGAGAGCCGACATCAACTTACAATCAATATGATTTGACATGTAAAACTGTCTTTGACAGAATGCAGCTATTCCCCTGTACTCAAGTGTCATTTCAATTAATTAAAAGAAGAAACAACTGATAGTCACCTCTTGGAAGTTGCCTTGCTGACAGTGGTGCTCCACCAGAAAACCAAATGCATCTCCAATCCTGACAGCAGGGTCCAACTCCGGCTCCTCCAGCAAGGATTCACATAACCGCACGGCCTCAGCAGCATCCTCCGTGTACAACCTGCAGATAGAATCTCACAGTCAGATAATCAACAAACCCTCCCACAGGAAAATGTCTGTTTTGGAAGAAGAAAAAAAAGAGAACAGATACGAGTTATATTCTTACTGGCGAGCGTGGACAAACTTCTTGATCAGCGTTACTCTATGCTGCAGGTCAGCTAGTCTCACTTCCTGTTGTCCAGTTGAAGAATCCTTTGATTTGGAGAGGCACTTGAAAGCCTCAGTCAAAGCATCTAGAGCTTTTTCATAGTTCTGGTAATCATCAATCTCCACCTAAACAATGGTAAACATTGTTATTTGAAAAAAAAACTTAAAACTTAATAATTCGTTTTTGTGAGTTAACATTTATTCTACAGAACGGATGCTATTTAAGACCACAGCTCTAAATTGAACAGATTTCTTCCAAAATGCTTATAGTCAATTGAAAGCCAGACCAATAAGTACCAGGAATAAACATCACGAAATATCAGAATATGTTGTATGAAGTATTGCTCTACCTGTGCACAGGCTTCATAGAAGCCAGCCAGCAGGTCTGGTGCCCTCCCTTTAGTGTAGAAACCAATGATTGTCTTCAAGATCTCTGGATTTTTGCGCCAGTCCAGAGACTGGAGGTAGTTGGCGGCCATGATGAAAAGCTCCTTCTGACGACAAACACTGGCGAAGAAGACTATTTTCTCTGTGTCGCCAGACTTGAGGAGTGCCCTCATGGCCTGTTTTAAAAAAACAACAACATTCAACCACTAAAATGTAACATTGGATATTTGTTTATGTATCGCTCATGACCAGATGCAGATTGTCGTCTCACACAGATGCCTGTAAGATGTTCTTAGCTTCCAGACAAGATATATAGTGTTTACTACACACCACAGTATTACCTTCAGCTTGTTCCCCGCCTGTGTGTATTTCTTGGTGGCCAGGTGGTAATTGCCCTGACGCATGCAGCAGTCCGCTATCCTCTCCAGCAGCTCCTTTCGGGCCTCTTCGGACAAGTCTTTTGAATCAGTTACAACCATTCTCTCTGCCAGCTCCTCTGTGATGGTCAAGCTCTGGGTCACGCACAACTCCAGGGCTTCATGGTACTTTGTTCGCGTACATACACAAAATGAAAAGAGTGATACATATAAGTATGCGCTTAAGAACTGAAATTTCCACGTATTGGGTGACGATGTGCCATAAACAGTCACCTTCTTGGCTGCTACCAGTAACTCCACTGCCTTATCGTACTGGGAATGTGTGATGAAGAAGTCGGAGCAGCGTGCCAGGAGGGCTGGGTCAGAGTGCTCGTTCAGATCCTCAGCGATCAATTGAAGTGCAGAGAACTCCTGGGTGGCAAAGGCCAACTCCAGAGCTTTGGAGACGTAACCAGCCTACAGCGGAGAAATCAGCAACAAAAATAAATAAACTGTCAAAGTACTGCCGCCTTGTGGAAATATTTAGAGTGCATCAACCTGAACATAGCCCAAGTCATTCAGAAATAGCATGCATTTGTGAGGGACCTTGTGATAGAGTGCGACAGCTCGGTCCATGTGGGTGCCTTTCTCCTCGTAGTAGCAGGCAGCCTCCATCATGTCCTCTGCGTTACTGAGCAGAGCCAGGTTCATCAGCTGGTCGTCCAGGCCCGTCTCCTGTTAGGACACGACACGCACATGTCAACAACCCACCGAGAGAAAGACTAAAGCGCAGCAACAACAATGAGCGAACACACAACAAAATATAGAATGTGCAGCATTTCTGCCACTGAAAAGTCTTGGTATTCACAGAGATTTCTAACTAAGGACGGGCAGAAAGGTACACAGAGCTTTACCTTACAAAGTCGTATGGCGTTGTTGTAGGCCTGGGCTCGTGTGTAGAAGTGGACGGCCTGTTTGATATCATCATGGCCCTCATAGTGTCGAGCCAAGTGGTACGACGCTGCCCTGTCACCTGTGTCATTGGCTATCTCAGATGCCTGGTATAGCAAATAAATACATTCTCACATGTATGGACAGCTCACTATGTCAATATTATAATCAACAAAGCTCCTATTTTATAGTATATAAAATGTAAAATGTAATTTTTTCCAATAAAATATGATGTTACACCCGTAATAGAAACTGAGTCACCTTCTGAATGTTCCCCATGTAGCAGTGGACTCGAACCAGAGAGAGGAAATCTTGAGCACATTCATAGAAACGCAGCGCTGAATCCATGTCTGACTGGCTCTCCAGGTACTGGGCCCACCACTTATAGATGTTCCTAGACAGATCCGATGATAGGGTAGCGTGTGCGTATTGTATGGAAATATGATGTGCTCTTCAGGTGATGAAGTATTTACCGCCGTATTTAAGCTCTGGACTTACTTGTCTTTCATTTTGTTGACGTAGATCTCTAGAGATGATGTGTCATCCTGGAGCATTCTGGGCACTTCGACCCTGTGTGTGTCTGATTTCTCATAACTGTAACAACAATCACACTTTGTAATACTTAACTACTAAAATTAAAAACTACGTTATCATTGACACAAAACAACAACAGATGTTCTGTCTTACTACGCGATGGCCAGGGTCTTGTCGCCCATGGACTCCAGGTATTTGGCGTAGTTGTAATAGGTGGTGCGCAGATGGATGCGATCGTGGCTCTCTGCTGTTTCCAAAGCTTGCTGCCATTGGCCAGACGCCTGGTAGAAATAGTTCAGCAGGTCATAGCGTTGACAGCACTTGTACAACTTTTCTGCATCTTCCTATTGGACGACAGGAAAAGATGATGGAAAGATGAAATGCTTTTTGTTTATGTTTTTGAATGCATGTTGTAAAAAGGATAACAGAAAGCGTGGCTGGATAAAAGAAAGAATAGTACATTACTAAATAAACATTTCATGTCTTTATCCGACATATTTCAAATTTTAAAAGCTGCAATGCAAACTGAAAGAATACATTATGGCCAAACAAAGATGAATGAAAGGTACATTGGGTGGAGAAAAATGGGCACGAGCCACTCTATAAGCCTGATTTAGACTCTACTTGAATATCTTACCAGCATGCCGAGCTGAATGGCCAACATAGCCACTCGGGCTTCTGGCTCGGGCTCAATCTCCGCCTCCTTCAGTGCTTTTGCTGCCCTGGCATTTCCCATATTCCCAAGGCACACGCGTGCCACATCCAGCTGGCGGGTTTTCACACACATCCGTGCCATGTTTTCCCATACCGCTTTACTACGGAGAGAGGAGAAACGGCTTGTTTGCAAGGGTAATGTGTTCCTACTGCATTGGTATTTTATTATTCAAGTGTGAAAACACAGTTATTTACACTTTATTTGAAGTCCTACACCCTTAGTGTGCATGTAAACATAGTGACACAGCTGTCTAAAATATGTATATACCCTTTGTTCTCACTGGCCAGATCTCTAGTACTGGAGCATCAGGATCACAAGAAATGTCCATAAAAGATATGCACACAAACACTGCTATAAGCACAGAGAAACAGGAATGTGTGCCGGACTTTAACACAAAGCGAGAGGCGTGCTTTTCTACCTCTGTCTTTCCTTTTTTCCCTCTTTTTTGTCTTGCTGACGTAAATCAGCCCCTCGACCCCCGCTGCTTTTGCGTCTATTCCAAATTTAAGATTCCACAGCCATCTGGTCTCTATTTGCGTCCATCTCCCTCCTCCTTGCTTTAGCTGATACAGATGTGGGCTGTTTATTAAAGTTAGGCAACAGGAAATACCCCAAATCTTTAGGGGCCCTGCTATGAAATGGAGGGAATGGAGCAACTGTAACTGTGCAAAGATCTGTCTCTATATGGCCACAGAAAAACCAACCCTGAAAATGAAATGTGAGATACTTGGACTGCTAGAGCTAGCCGCACACAGGGCGGCAAGATCTAGAGAGACAGAAAAAGGAAAGACAAGAGAAGGAATAGGTCCACATTTGGCCCCTCTTCCCATCCTCTTTTTCTCTTTTCCTCTCAGGAAACACATCCTGTTGCTAGCTGACTGCGCCGGCCAATATGTTTGTTGCACACGAGAGAGAGGACTTTAGCGAACGCCCCCTGGGCTCCAGACAAAAGAATACACAACAGTGACGTCTAGGAGGGGGTCTTTTGGACATTCTCTCACACAAACACACCGACACACACACACACGTTTAAAGTGATCATGAAGGAGGGAACTGTCTGTTTAAAGCTTGCTACAGTTGCGAACTGAGGTCTCGGATTATAGACGAACAGCAACTCCCCCAAATTTCAACTCTGACCTGAAGGATTTGCAGAGAATCAGTGAGCGAGGGAGAGAGAGAGAGAGAGAGAGAGAGAGAGAGAGAGAGAGAGAGAGAGAGAGAGAGAGAGAGAGAGAGAGAGAGAGAGATAGAGAGAGAGAGAGGGAAAGACAGAAAGAAGCCAAAGGAGGTAGGTTAACGGACTTCTGGTTCCAGTCAGGCAGTGTGGGATTTTCTAGTTGAGAGACCCAGTAAAGCCACTGACAAGTCAGCTCCGAGCAACACTGTTAGAATCTATCCTTTTTTTTTGCATTTGTACTCTTCCGAAGGCAATGTGAAGTGCTGAAGGGAAACAAAATCTACTGCCTACACAGAGAATCCAGCTGCACACACAGAAGTCAGACCGGTGCAGTAAGCAGCGCACTGTAGACGGAAAAGGAGACGACAAAGTAGAAAGGGAGAAAATAAAGCAAGGAGCAAGATCTAAGAGTCAAGCTGCAGCCAGCCGGAGCCAGTGGAATGGACCACGGTGCCAGTTGGATTAATCCCAGCGTACCCGCAGTGCTGTCTGAGGAGGAGGGCTGAGGATCCAGTCCTGAATGAGGATGAATGGAGATGTTCGTTAGCTAAGCCTCAAGATAACACTCTTGGCAATTCCACCTCTGTGTGAGCTGGGACAGCTGGAGGAGGAGGAGGTGGTGGTGGCGGAGGAGGTGGAGAGGAGCCCGGGGGCCCAGAGCACCGCTGGTGCTACTGCCCCAGAGGAGAGGCAGGGAAGCGGGCAGGACACTGCCGAGGATCAGGGGTCGTTGGGGGAACACGAGGGAGGGGGAGAGGTGGCGGGCGTCCGGCGCCGCATGGCCGTGCAGAGGCTGGTGGCGGCAGCGGTGGCAGTGGCCCTGCTGTCCCTGGTCCTTAATAACGTTGCAGCCTTCACCCCCAGCTGGGTCCTGCAGGCCCTGGACGACGGACGCAAGAGGAGTGTGGGACTGTGGAGGATGTGTCCCGCGGGTGGGGAAAGGGGACGCGAGGATCTGCAGGCTGGGAGACGGGGGCAGGGGACACAGAGGCAGTGCGAAGGCCTGGGATGGGGCTCTGATTATGCAGGCTACCAAGAATCACGCAGCACTGTCAGACGTAAGTTTTTATGCTAGTTTTGAATTAAAATGTGATGTTATTTATGCCTGCTTTCTAGAAAAAGAAAGATATAAACAAACTTCAAAGTGTCTCATCTATTTCTCATCAGACTTGTGGATTAATTGATTGGTATATAGCGTAGATGTAACAGTTCTTTAGTAATGAAACAAACTTGACTGCGAGTCAGTAAAAAAATAGATTCAATTTTCAGGAGCTTCTGATTGGCCAGAGATGACTAACTACATGTCAAAACCAAAAAAACTAAAACTGAACTCACTAGATTAACAATTCTGTACAACAAGAAGAAACCCAATCGAAGCACTTTGCTGTAGGTCAATGGCAGTCTGATGTATTAGTGTAAACAGTAGCACATGGCAGCCAGCCAATCATTTATATAGTATATAATTCATTTTAAAGCCAATCGCTTCATGCTATACTCATGCTGCTGACATGAGTATAAACACTATCGGGATGAGTTTTCAGGCAGAGTCAGTGTTGTGCTGCTTCGCTAAATGAAGCTCCATTGAGAAGTTTCCATTCAAGAAAAAGTTTGGGAACCGCTGAAGTTCCGCTGTGCCAACTTTAGCACAATGGGCAGCGTTGCCTACTAACGTTAGACAAAGACCTGCGTCTCCATTCAAGACAAAACTTTAATCGTCGCAATGTCACCATGCTACAGATGTATACTGTATATAAGATCAAGACCGAACCGAACTTTATCATGCAGATCCAATTAATGCAGATCACAGAGCAGGAATAATGACACCGCTCTTCTTCTGGTCCCTCAAGTGCAATTTGACATGATGCGGGCATGTAACCTGATGGCTACGGTGGCCTTGACTGCCGGTCAGCTGATCTTCCTCCTCGGCCTGATGGAGCTGCCCTTCATCACACAGGAGTCCCAGTGGTGGGAGGAGGCCATCGCTGCGCTCTTCCAGCTAGCCAGTGAGTACCAGCAGTTTCTGCAACTTGTCTTGTTTGCAGCAGCAGGAAAACAAGCCTCAGAAAAAGCACATCTGATGTAAATGCTAAGTATCCTTCTGTCCAAAAAAAACGATGCACATAACATCACAAAGAAAGAGGAAAAATCCAGATGCTGCAGGGCAAGGTTCAACTGCTTTCTGGTAGAGTGCCAAAGAGAGGGGATACAATCACAGGCTGACTGTCCAACACTACAGATCAGGCTCTCGGGACAAATACTGCAGAAAGACACTGTGAAAACCTCCAGACAAAAGCAAAAGGCGGCACACCTCTTGCTTTGTTTACTCAGTAATAAATAAACTTGGATTTTTTGGGGAAATGGCTGCTAGACAATATGTTTACGTGATGTAAGTACAAATCCATGGTAAAAATAGATAATGTGGGTAAAATGTGACAGCAGTGTTTTTGATTTAGGTGCTCAGAGAAAGAAGTATAAATGAACTAAATAAAAACAACTGCCAAAGCCAAACAATATAGGGGGAAACTAGGAAACCAGAGAACAGATAGGGGGCCATCGTCAGGATCAATAAGCATGGGAAATAACTTTAATGCTCCTCCACACCCAGTACCCACGCAGCCTTCCCACTGTGCCACATCAAGATCTGGCTGGTGAGTTAGTGTGTTGTGTGTAGTGGTCGCTCAGCCGGTTGGTATCTTTATGGCAGAGTGGCATGAAGGGGGGTCTGGGTCTAAATTTAGTCCTAGTCCCAGAGTCCACGGGCCAGAGCTGCAGCGAGCCAGGGAGCGACTGTCGGGCGCCAGGATATCCCTGCTCAGGACGAGGAAATGTCTGTGACTACCTGTTGTGCAAACCCCAGAGCTGAAGAAGGAAAACGAGGGGAGGGGGTATATGGACGGGAAAGACAGTTTCAACAGGGACTGTGTGTTTGTGTGTGCACTGGCAGGAGGGATTGTGTGTTTATAGTGTGTTTTGGTAAAGAAACGTCCTGTGGTACACACGACAGCAGGGTGGGAATTGCCTCTGTCTCGATAAGCTGGCCTGGCTTTTTATGTCTGTGTTTACAAAATGTCATAAAGCAGTGGCGAACAAAGAATCTCCTCTTTGTCGTCAGCGTCTTCAGCACTCAGGGCAGCAGGGACGAGGCCTTTTATCTGAAGACCTTGGCAAGAGGATTGAGACCCACCCAGCAGCCAAATCTCAGGACCCAGTGATCTCACCAGAGCTTGATTAACAAAGACAATGGCAAAATAAACATAAATCACTATCACTAACATGTGTGGTGAACATTTTTAGCTGTTATGATAATATGACCGATGATTACCTATGAGACCGTCTGCAAATGTTGCCGTTAGTAACAATAGCGACAAAGTCTACAAAGCAGTACGCAGCACACACCTACTTCCCTGACGTCTAAAAATAGCGATGCTCTCTGGAAACACGCATCTTCCAATTTGACTCTCTTTTACCATATATGGCCACAAAGCTGCTGAGTCATGAGATGACATGTGGGATGCTTCAGACCAAAAGCAGAATACTCAGGAAAAGTTAATACATTTAACAGATAAAAATGACATAAATGAGGGAAAATTATGTCATTTTGGCTCCATCAATAATACAAGTTAGTTAGTCGTCTTAAATAAGAAAGAAATGATTAAAAAAAATACATTAATATTGTCGTTCCTTTACTAAATATCCAGCTGAAGACAGTTTCTTTTTACTATTAAGTCTATTCAGTAATTAATACCCCATTCCTACTTTAGACCTCCCACACAGAGTCAGTGAATGGGCTTCAGCTCTGAATGAATGGAGATATTTTTACCAATCACTCTCTTTCTCAGGAATGTTTTCATTTTCAGACGTGCCAAAATTCTCAGCTATTGCAGGCAGACTGTGGAATAACAATATCCAGTTCCATTCAGTGATATCTCAGCGGTGTTGGCAGGGCCAAGCTGAAAGCCCATATTGTTCATTTCACTCTGGAATGTGTTTTCTGAATGGACGCAGCACGAACATGTCAAAAGTCATGGCCGCAGGTCCTCTCTCCCTCTGAGACGCACATTATCATTTCTTTTGATTTTGAGGAATTGCAACTGTGGGGGCTCATTTCAGAGCTTTTTAAATCTGGCTCAGGAAGGAGTCAAACCTTTCCCAGAAACCTGTGGCTCAAGAGATTCATGAAGGGAGTGATAAAGGTTTGAGCAAGACCTCCAGGCAGCCTAATAGCTTGAATCAAGCGTGTGTGCCTTTAAAAATGAACCGAGACACAGCTATCTGGGTGGAAAGCAAACCAGCTAAATTCATTTCCAAGACCTGGCCTTTAGATAAGACTTTCTCTGTGACAGATCGTGTCAAATGTCCAGCGAATATATATCAACCTCCAAAGCTTAGGGTGTGGAGAGGAAGGAAAGGAAGGAAGGATGGAAAGAGGAAGAAGGGGAAGGAAGTCTGAGAGATAAGTCTCTGCCAAAAAAAGAGGTTCACACAGTGCACCCTGGCTGGAGCCTGGACGGGAGATTATTCATTCTCTTGGATAAGGAGCCAAACAGGTTGAACACGAACTGATCGAGCAAACAAGTTGCATTCTGATATGTGTAGACACGCAATGATACAGAGACAATTATCTACATCCTCACTTAAAAACAATGACAGCCATCGCACCGTAGAGAAAGAAATACAAGTGACACCCCCCCCGGTGCCGCTGATTCTTCCAGGAAACTGATTCATATCCTAAAGCACCAACATCCATATTTCCAGTGAATATTTTTAGTGCCTGTATTTATACCACTGTGGACGGGGCAGGTTTTACTGTTGAACTATTGGATCATGGCTCCAGACCTTACTTGTACCTTTCTTCTTGTACTTATAGCAATTGATTGTTGTGGGCTTTCATACACACTTCATAATAACGTTCCACTATAACGCTGATAAAACAAAGTGTAAGATCAAAGAAACAGCGTGGAATTGAAGGCCGTGGCTTTTTTACCTTCGCATGCAAACAGGAGTTCTTCATTGCATGACTCCCTGTGAATCAAAGAAGTCAGGAGATAAAACACCTCAAAGGGCTTTTTCCGCACACATATTCATGCTCTGATATTTTTAAACCATTGAGAACTTTGATCTCAGAAGTTCTTCCCGAGGAGGAAACAGATTTCCAAATTCAAAGGCCCCACACAGAGCTTCCGCTGAACGGTGAAACACAAGGCTACAGGGATGGAAGTCTACATTTGAGCAAGTGGGATCCACACACTCTTTCCAAATATAAAAAGAAAAGCACTAAACTAAAATAAGTAAAGTACATACATAGTCAAAGAAAAGAAAATATTCTTCAGAACATGTTCTCCTTGCTCTGAGTGCCTGAGGAACATTTTCTTTTCTTTGGCCAAACATTCAATAAATACATCTAACTGGAACCTCACTGTACAACGAGATGTTGCTCAATGACTGAATGAATGGCTTCCCTGACTGAAGCCTTTTTTTCTCTCGATGCTCCTGTGCAGGTTTTGTTCTGCTGATTGGACTCGTGACCTTCTACAGGATCGGGCCCTACACGCACCTGTCCTTCTCCTGCTACTTGGACATAGCTGCTTGCCTGCTGGCCACCACGGCTGCGGCCATGCTCATCTGGAACATTCTACACCGCCGCGATGACTGCCTCGCACCGCGAGTTATAATCATCAGTCGCTCGCTGGCGTCGCCTTTCCACCCACGCCTAGACAACGACTATGTGGAGTCGCCCTGTTGAGTCACGGGACTTCATAACCCCAAGCGGATAGGGAGTAATAGACCACAGTGACAAGGCTGTGCTCTCAACTTTACATGTTTTAGTCCGGCTTATCCTCCAAGAAAAGAGGGCGTTCCCTGTGGCTCTACAGCAGCTGGACTAACATGTACTGCAATTGTAAAACTCTATATTTCACAACTTCTCCCACCATAAGCAATGATGTCAGAATTATAATGATTCTTAGGGCACAGAAGTTAAATTGATGTATAAATCAACCCTCAGCTTCCAAACATATTTAAAACTGTATTCATGCTTGGGTGAGCTCATTTGTGGCCAAATATGAAACGTCTTCAATGGAACAACCTGCTCATGGAAAGATCAAGCTGGAACTTGACCTGTTTTCTTATATGTGCACTTATTAAATGGCCGCCTGCATAATTATAAATTGGAAATTATTGAAAGATGTTGAAAATGTAATACCAGAATACCTCATATTTGTTTTCATCCTTTTAAAGCTTATTACCAGTTTATTACATATTGTTATTAATGATGTATGTTGCAAGTAAGTAAGTAAACTAACAAGGTGAAAGCAGAAGTCAAACATCTTGAGTGGCTTTTACCAAATCAGTGACCATGTTTAAATTTAAAGCAATGAGAGGTGATATTTTGATCAAATAAACAAGAACCTACGGAAAAGAGGGAATATTCTTACTCTCTCTGAATGCGTCATTATCACATTCATATTTTTACAGTTGAAGAATGGAAGATATAAAAAACACAAAATAACTGTCAATTAATGAATGGAAGTGATTTAGATTTTTTTGGGTAACAAAGTAAACTGCATTTTGAAATGACATGCAGATTTTAAAAACGCATTTTGTCACGAGGCCTTCCACACAAAGCTCTGCCCGCTTGTGGTACATACTGTATACTCAAAGTAATATAATGTGTTGGTATAACGGATAATGCTCTCATTAGCAGTAGTATTATTGTGACCATATCATAACTCCAGGCTATCAGTGGGTCAAACATAGGGGCACATTAAAATAATAATATATCATATAAAGTCAATAAATGTATTGGTAAATATTCAAACACAGTGGTGGTTGTTGTTGATGTTGCTGCTGTTTCGGTGTCCAACACCACACCTGACAAATGGACAACATAGAAATGACGTATAACACGTATTTGTTTAACCTTTAGCAACAGAATTGTATTTGTGATACTCTTTACTCAAGGTTCACTTACTAACTTTCTTGCTGGAGCTTTTGACCATCTACCACGGCCTTATTCAGCAACTAGAATTTGCTCAAGCGTTATCATGTGACCGGAGTACAGTGCTATGTACACAACCTATGTCAGATGATAACAAGTGGATGATATACATTCACTCGAAGAGGGCAGTGAGATATGACTGAAAGCTCAAGAAAAGGCTCCAGCAGTAAATGAGTAAGGTCAAGAATGAACCTCGCTCAACATTCTGTTAAGAGTCCATATGAACTGTCACGTCAGCTATAGCACAGTACAGTATAAGTGCTGCTCATACTGTATATTGCTTTAGGTGTTGTGCGTTACCGCTATTGAACACTAACACTCTTATCCGAGTGCACTGGTAGAATCATTTTAAATTCCAATACCATCATTGAAAAACTTACCCCAAACCTGTGAAGATAAATATAGATATTTACATTTTGTACAATTCAAATTCTAATGTTTGCTTCAGGGAACGGGAATAGCTTCTCAGAGGAATGACAGACTAACAGCGGTGAAGAACTGTAATGGTTTGAGTTACATTTCCTGTGACAAATGGCATAAACTGAGAGCACGAGGGTCACATGTACCTCATGACTACAACATCATCCATCAGTCTTGGCTTCACTCCTGAACACTTCCTCGGGTGTTTTTGTTCCTGGTGGAAAGGGGGACTTTATGCTGTTAAATAG
Source organism: Anarrhichthys ocellatus (assembly GCF_004355925.1). Lineage (NCBI taxonomy): Eukaryota > Metazoa > Chordata > Actinopteri > Perciformes > Anarhichadidae > Anarrhichthys > Anarrhichthys ocellatus. The sequence continues at coordinate 10,486,946 of NW_022280034.1, forward strand.
CAAATGCAGTGGCAAAAAGACAGTAAGAGTAGACTTGCATTCATGTAGCACGATAACCCTGCAGCGTGTCACCTGAAGTCAAGGACAACATGAATGAGAGGAAGTAGCACAGTCTGGACTGAAGAAAGACATTCCAACCCGTCTGACATGCTGCTTTGGGAGGCAGAGGGACTTTCATGGTAAGAGTATGTGTTTTTGGATTCGGTGAATTGATACTTTAATCATTTTTTCTACTTGATTCACAACATCCATAGATGAGGCTGAGCAAAGCCCCGTGTATTAGATGGAAGAAGCTTGACTCAGCCAGTCTCCGACTCAAGTATGAGAGTCTTTGTCAATTCAAAGATCTGCATACAGACAAGTCCCAGAAGGTACAGGTTTACGCCACAGGAAATGCATATTCCTGTGGCTGGAGATATGCGGGAATTGAACACAATGCTGACCTGAGAAGCAGCAGTAAAAATAGCCATCAATGAGGAACTTAGTAAAGCTGTCATCGTGCCTATTAACCTCTCTGGAATATCCGGCCAGTGTGATAAGCTGATTTCTTATTTATTTGTTTTTATGCTATTTTCCCATTTGTGTTATATTTGTACGCGCCAAAGCAACACTACGGCAGAATTCAGACCGAGTGCCGTGAATCACGTATTCTGCTAAAGATAATATCCAATCTGTTCTGAAATCACATACGTTTCCCCAACACACACAGGAACAGACACGCACATCCTTTTACTGACCTGATTCAATATTTGCAAGAATGGAAAGGGCACTCCTTTAGCACCAAGCTGGCAAGCGGGACCTAATGTGTGTGTGTGTGTGTGTGTAAGTCAGTGTGTTTAGAAAAGTACATCCCCTCCGAACACACCCGCACAGTAACAGAAACAGTCGCAAAGCCTATATACACATTTCAAGAGTTCCTTCCCGAAGCACAGACACAGAAAAAGTCCTTAATCGTGTCCTGTGTTTCAAATACGATTTCATGTTCTTACATCATCAAATAAAAGTTATTCTCTGGTGGAGCTGATTTGATTATAGCATCACGATATGATACACTGCCGGGTTTAGTTTTATATCTTGTGGAATTCGGCATGTACAGTATTTAAAATGCGGACGCTTTTCCAAAGACAAATACTGTGTTGTATTTTTTTCACCCACCTGACAAGTGCGTGCTTTGTTTGTATAGCTTAGAGATAAGACAACACAAAACAGGCAGCGTTAAGCCTTTGTTAACCTGTCAGACTTAAAGAGAGTGAATCAAAATGAAGGTTACAAAACTATTGTGGTCGTTTTCCTCCATGTTGACCTCTACAGTCGAAGGTGTCGAATGACATGCGGGTTTTGGAAAAGCAAGAGGCAACAATGCCACATTCTCAATGTAAGTCAAAAGCAAATAGTTCCAGTTCTCCCACTGCAAACTGTTGTAGAGCATTCTGAGAAGAGTCAAGGTTATAGCAACAATGCTATCCCTGTGGCCTTTGCTGAGCCTTTGAACTAAAGCCCCTGTGGCAAGGGCTGCTGGGAGATGTAGTTACAGCGACCGTACAAGGACATGCCATCCTGCACGTCTCCTCTACTTTGAGCTGCCACCTGTACTGAGGCCTTACCTCTTGATGAGCTTGATAGATTTGAAGGCTTCGTCCATATCGCCGATGGTCAGGTAGAAGCTGAAGTTGAGCATGGCGTCGCGAGTTGCCTTCTCACAGTTCTCCAGGCCCACGAAGTCCCTGAGAGCTCGCCTGGACACCATGTGGGAGATCTGGGCAGGACCCCAACCTGTCGACGGCTGGGTCTGCTGTGGAGTTGCTGATGTTGTGGCTGAAATCTCTGCTGGATCTGTCTCACCAGGCTGAGGAAGGGTACAGCAGGGGGGGGGGAAACATGGTGTTAAGAATTGGTAAAGCGATTCAAAGCCAGTAAATAACTGTAGCACGTTGTGAGGTATCATCCTTATTAGTAAAACAATTTTAAATTGCAAAATGGGGAAAACAAAGAACAACAAAGCATCACAGAACAAATCTAATCATCAAGACACGGTGGATGGGAACTGGACACAGCATAGTGACATCTAGATTTTCCAGGGATGCACTTGTGCTGCTCATCTTGCATTGGAGAGCCGGTACTTAAATTTAGGCACAAATGCAGCACAAAGCATACACAACCACAGCTGTTGGGAGTCAAGAATACGTAAGCTTTCTGAACAGACTGTAAGGGACAGACACTTACTTCTGGTCGAAAGACACGCCCCCTCCGAAATAATAGCTTGGGGTGCGTGAGACCAAAACACACAGCGTGAGTTTCACATAAGAAGAGTGATGGTGCAAACAAAAAAGGACTAAACCCAATCCACTGAAGAGACACCACACGAGCAGAACAGTTCTCACCTTGCAGCTGAAATAATAGTAGGGCACATCCAGAGCGAGGAGCGCCTGCAGGCCTGAAGGTTTAGGGTAGCAGTCCTGTAGGAGGAGCCCATGCTCCTGCGTACAGAAGAGCGTCACTACCGACACGTCGGTCTGAGCAGAAGGAAGGCAAGACACTGTCAGACAATTTGGAAATTGACTTCATTAAAATCCTCATCAATCATCTAAGAATGCTCAAACGTAAGCAAGCTGCACAGGACTATCTTTACCGTTTCCAAGAAACTAGTGGATGAGGATTCAGAACTGATCGGCACAGTCTCGCAAACGAGAAGACGAGGTTCGCTCTCATCCCAGAAGTGAGATACAGGGCAGCGGCCGCTGAGCTCGGTCCCCTGAAACTGCTGCCTGGGACACAGAGCAGTCAGGTACAGTGTTAGACAACCGGGAGGAGGAAACTCTACGGGGGAAGAATCCAAACACAGACAAAAGCAACATCAGCTACCTTTCGCTTTCGTCCGGCTGTGAGATACCACTGGACGGTCTGCCGACGAAGAAGTCAAAGTGTGTCACAGTGTCCATCTCAACGTCATAAAAGTACACTTTGTGATCCGGACGCCCATTAACCTAAAGGAGAGAGTTTTAAACAGTTCAGTTAAGAAGAAATATTCACATGAAATAGTCACATTATAGACACATATGAAGGAAAGGGTGACTGTTTGTTGGCCATTCACCTGAGAGATGAGGATGCTGACTTGGGTGCCGCTGGCGTTACATTTGACGGACTTCAAGGCTCCCAGATTAGCAATCTGCTCAGCCAGGTTCTTAGCACTGCAGTGAGCTTTGGCATCTCTGTAAAGACAGACAGGAAGACGTAGTAGTATTTGGATCATAGAAGTAATCAATGAGAAATTTTAAATACGTGGAAGTTAACTGGCTTTCTTTTTATTACTTTTTCATTGAAAGACACCAGAGCTGAAGTGATACCAACGTCCTCATTAACATTATATACCTTCTGGAGAGGTCAAATACTCGGATGTGTGCCGTGTCTGTGCCTACCACCAGGTAAGACTGACACACACTGAGGAGTACAGGATTGCCCTCGGCCTTGGAAAAGGTCAGCAGTTGCTTCACGGTGCCCTAAATAAGAGAGGAAAAAAGATGACTCAACAATTAACCACTTTAGAGTGTCAAACACCACTTGCCTGTGTGTTTACGCTTATTTAAAAGGAAATTCTAATTCAGCAGTAAAACAACAACACCAGGTTTGTGTTTATAAAATGCACGCTCAAACATTTGTGTCCCTTCTCTGTGTTTAGTGAATATTGGATAGTAGGTCCCAGGGTGGGACAACAGACCTGTGGCGTACGAATCTGAACCCTGTTAGGTTCCACCGTGTAGAGGTTCTCCCCATGCACAGCTACGACATGGGAGTCACAAGGAAACGATCCTGGGCAATCAGCAAGAGGGGAGGTGGAAAAAGAGAGAGTTTAGAAAAATGAAGGAGAAAAGCACAAGTTTACAAATGAAGGCAGTGGATGAAGTACACGGGAATCGGTGCAGTGTCACATCTATAACATGTTGTTTGGTCTGTTCAGTCGGCTTCAGTCCCGTACCTGTATTGCGAAGAACTGTCCCTGAGAGCTCGTACACCGTGACCTGCTTGCCGCTCCAGACTGTCACTGAATCCTGTTGGCGTGACAACACACATCCAGTTACAAGGATTTCTATTTCAATGTTTACTCGTCTTCATGAGAAAACCTTTGTAGAGGCGGTCGTTGTCTTTTCTTAAAGGTCCGTTGTGTTGCATCGAGGGGTGAGGTTACAGATTGTGAAACTTTAAGCTACGGTGGCCAACGCAAAAACACAAAAGGCCCTAACTGGAGCCGGTGTTTGGTTTATCAGTTCTAGGTTAATGCAGAAATATAGGTGATTATGCACTAAAGAAAACATACTTGTGTTATGATATTATATTCCATTTCTGCCAATAGAGCCCCGTACATGCTACACACTGTGGCCTCTTCAAGTACAGAGACTTACCTTAGTAGCACACACTCCCTTGATGTGCATGTCAGACTGCAGAGCCAGGTTCACTCCTGTGGTGAACAGAGTGATGCTGAGCTGGGTCGGGGTGAGCTGCACCGCTGCCACCTGCTGGCTGAAATGGGCCGACATCACATGCTCACACAGAATCCGCACTGTGTTGGAATTGTTGGCCGCCAGCAGATTCAGGCTGGTGCCCCACTGAAATGGAAGGCCTGAGTGAACTTTCCCAGCGGAATATTATATTTATTTGTATGTGCTGATGTCACATTTAGTAAGAAATGCTAGTCCAGACAGTACCTGCAGCTGAATGACATTTCCTTCTATTTCTGTGGGTGTCTGCAGCTTCCACTGGGCCTTGGTATCACCTCTGACACCGCCTGGCTGCACCACCATCTTCCACATCGCTATGCGGCCTTGGCTGGTGCCAGCTGCCAAGATTTCTGGGGGTGGCCAAAAACACAATACAAAAACAATTAGGTTTAAGAGCACTTTATACTGTTCACACAAGGGGATGAAAATGTAGCTGTTACCTTTTGCTTCACAATATGCAACACAGTTGATCATCTCTCCTCTCTCAAACCCCAGAGTCTCGTTGAGGGACAAAACATAGTTGTCGTCTCCATCCAGGTCCCACAGCCTAAAAACAATGACAGATATTCAAGTTCACAATTGGAATGTTAGGTATGTGTGCAACAAACAGTGTGTGTACACTGACCTGATGACCTGCTCCCCCGTTGCTGTGATAAGGAGGCCGTTCGCTGTCCAGACAATGTCTACGTTCTGCCCGGTCTTGCTGCTCAACTTCACCTATCGTGAAAAAAAAACATGTTCACAAAAGAAACTGACCTTAAGAAAAACATTTTTTTTTATCTCCGATGATTTTTGTGTACCTTCATAAATTCCTGGGCTCCTCCCTCAGGTCCAAGAGTATACTGTGACAACATCAGGGTCTCCGTGATCACAGCGAGTACCTCTCGTTTCTCCAGATAGAGCAGCTTCTTGACTGCGCCCTCCACACTGAGAAGTGTGCTCGTCTTACAAAGCTCATCCACGCTGTGGACCTTACCTATATACAAGGTACGAGATTGTAAAAGTCATGAACGACACAACGCGGCTTTCAGTAAACACGCTCACGGTGGTGCAATAATTCTTCACGACAGCAAATGTACTTAAAATGCTGCGCGCAACGAGGACAACAAAAACAAAACTCTCACCGTCTGCGGTGCTGACGTAGAATGCGAGGCCCTCCTGTGGGCCCATCTTGAGAGGTGCTCCCTTCCAACTGAACATGTCCAGAGCACTCTCATCTCCACTAACTGAGGCCCGGGCTAGCATTGCCACATCGCTGTAACATAAGTAAGGTTCTACTATCAGGATGCGGCATTCAATGTTTTCAATATTATCTCACTGGCAAGAATAAATAACTAACTCTGAGCATTGCATCCTGTTTACTTACTCCCCAGGCGAGGCCGGTCTGAAGATGCAGCACGTGAGAGGTTTGTTGTACTCATGCTTCACAAGATGGTTTCCGTGAAGTCTCCCTCTAGCATCTACCTTCCAGACTGCTAGCGCTCCAGTCTGTCATTAAATAATTACACTATATTTATGTGGTTCTATAGGAACAAATGGGAAGTTTAAATGGTTTCAGATTGCATTTGGCCCTCTCTGCCAATTATGCCAATGTTGGTAATCCGACCCTGGTCACAGTATCCGGCCCAGAAGGTATGTATACAGTCACTGCAATACACTCACCTGATCGCCAGTTACCAAGCGGCTGCCGGAGTTACTCCACTCCAGCAGTGTGATGCCGGCTGCATGTGCGCTGGGAAGGACTGTTTGATCTCCGGAGGGGTGTGTGAGCAGCACTACCTCTCCATTCTCCCAGCCCAATGCCAACACTGGCTTCATGGGATGCCAGCGCAGCACGGTGGGCTGGTGAGGACGTTCTAAATGGCAGCTATCCACATACTCCCCCTGCATACGGACAGGGATGAAGTATACACACTTTGTCAGGTATGCTGTAATTTAGAATATCCACAGACAGTGACTATCAGTGGATATAACAGAGTGGTTTTTCTTCTTCTTTCTGTGTCAGTGATCATCAGGAAAAGCCCAGAGTTTACCTGCTGCAGGTAGAGGTCTACATTGCCTCCAGTGGTGGGGCTGCTTGAGGCCACAGCCAGTACAGGAAGAGCTGAGTGCCAGGTCAACTGAGAGGGCACATTACTGCTGTCAGGGGCCTCGATGCGGTGGTCAAAATACACCGCCATGTCCCCACTGCTCCTCTCTGAATAAGAACAAAAACACAGGGGATTGGTGCTGAGGGGGAACACTGTTGTTTGTTGTTGTTGTGCAGCGTAATGTCCAGCTACCTAGCTGTCTAGCTGTGATTTTAAAAAAAAAGCTTGCTAACTTAATCACTAGTTAAGCCTTGAACGTACCCTTAAATAGCATCCATTGATTCCACTTTTAGAATTCCACTGTACGTGTAACGGTACCGTTAGTGGACTTAGCTAGCATTATATCACTAATGGGTACAGATGAACAACCTACACTTTATCTTAACTATAAATACACCTAAACAGATTGCCCTATCAGCTGCCATTCACGTTAGTACCTTTAAGCGACTAATGATTAAGTTAGCTTTAGCTGCTAACATTAGCTAAGCTAGCTAAGCTAGCCAAAGTTAGCATTCATTTCTCTCGCTGCTTGTAGAAGTGAACCGCTCTGTTACATTATCTTAAGACCAACCTCAGTGTCGTTTTCTTCAGGTTAGTGTCAGTTTGTTTGTTTCAAACATCGAGCTTGACTCCTAACGTTAGTGTTGTTGTGTAGCCTCCAGTGGGAGTAAAGAGCGTCTCCTCCAGTTGCCCCTGACAACTTCGAAGGCGGGGCAGGGGGAGGAGCTACGGAAAACAACGAGCAAACCCGAGTAGTTGTCGAAGGTCTTATCTCACCACAACCATCTCATCATCTGATGTTATTCAGTTTCTTGACAGATAAATACATTTAAACTCACACTGTTTTAATCTAACGTTTAGAGCAGCTGTTGATATTCACAGTAGCAAGTTGTTGTATTCAACTTAAATTCTGCTGTAGTGATACAGTCAAATAAATATCCTTCAATATTATAAATCAAAATGATCTCGAGTTATAATGTAATCATCACAGTGCTCACATTCACTCAGTTTTATCAAAAGGAACATTGGTAACAAGCAGATGGCTGGGTTTGATGTAATGTCGTACCTTGTTGGTATTGAGATGTAGGTGAATATTTCTTAAATAATTGCCGATTATGGCACTGCACATGCAGATGTGATTTTAATTTCAATCCAAACAATCGTTTATTATTTTCATTCATGTTTAGTATTAACCGTTCACTACCTGTCAAGGTAAAATCAAACAATCTTTGGTCCTTGTTATGTCCTGACTTACTCTCAGCCTTAAAGACTTAAATACAAATAAACAGGGAGGGATAGCAGGAAAAATACATTATTGTATCTGTATTAACCACAAAAAGGTGGGCAAATCAATGCAGATTCCTTCTAAATACGCCACAGTAATCAAGTCAAGATCATTACGAATAAAACTATAAACTGTATATTTAAAAACGTTCCATTGTTTGTGAGCATACAGATGAACTCACGTTTCATTTATGTCACAGGAGAAAGTAGTATTAGTATTTCCATTATTTGTGAATCTTTGTATGCACGTGAATACTCACAGGATGTCCTTTTGCAAACAAACAACCACACACACAGAGAGAGATGTGCCAGAACAGGAAAGAGTTTGAAAAGGATATCCTCAAAACTTACATTTTATTTGTGGGTACAAACATGGCATTCTATTCTCCATTCCATCAACTATGCTATATCTATATCTATATCTATATATATATACTATATACTATATACTATATACTATATAGGAGACACATTCAGTATTTCATCGTTCATTGTTGACGCTGAGATAATGACTCCATGCTCAGTGCTTGTTGATCTTGCAGCTGTTTCTTTAGGCTCTTATCCAGCAGCACCAAACTCTGTATGGCCAGACTTCGGCAATCTGCATCGGGGTCTTCTTCAGCCACATCTGTGGACATTAACAACACAAACAATGACTATAAGCGGCTACAGGAAAGTCTCCATCTCTCAGTATAATTACAAAATCAATCAAACGCACATCATCCTAATATTTTCTTTGCACAGTTAACAATCCTATGTGGGAGAAAAAAAAGTGTCCTTTTGTCGCTCACAGCAATGTGAAACTACTTTTATCCTCAGAGGGATAAAGAAACATCCAACTGTTGCTGAGCCAGTCACGTCATGCACGGTCCGCATGGTACAGGACATCCTTGTTACTCATCTGCTTGCCAGAAATGCTCAGTGCAGCTGTGCATGTGTGTGTGAGCATGAATGTGTGTCCCTGAGGGGACATCCCTGACAGAATTACATTACGCAGGTGCAGCCTCGGGACCTCTGTGCATTTACGAGAATCATGTGTTTTAGGGTTAATCTATTATTAGTAACATAGTACATTAGTACAATAATGGGGTTTTTTTTTTACCTGCCAGCCAAGTTCTGGTCTCAAACAGCTGATCACTGAGGTCCACCAGCAGGTTTTCACTGGGCATGCTCAGAAACACGGAGCAAACAGCGAAGAGGACGCCTCGTCTCACCATCCTTAGTCAGAACAGACAGAAATCAGGTTACAGCTCGGACACGAGTAAGATAACAAAATATCCCGTCTGCCCCGATTTGATCAATTAGCCGCGTAGAAACCTGATACGCAACATACTTACTGGTCAACATGGTAGCGCACCGCCCACACAAAGTCCAGTAAAGCACAACCCATCTGTGCAGCTATCTACAAACAAAAAAAAGTCATAGGAATCTCATATTGTCTTCCAATATAAATGAGCTTAATGTGACATTGTGATGACTTTTCCCACAGCATCCGAACTACAACTATCCTGCCTCGCCATTAAATTACTGATTTACTCTTTTATAATAAAAGATATAGTATATTGAATGACTGCATAAACACCTAGAATTTGAGTATAATGACAATGATAAAAAGCTCTACATTGTGATCATGTCTCACACAGGATGGACAGATGGATAAAAGTACCGGTGCATTGACTGCTAGATGCATGAAGAGGCCCAAGGTGTGGACCACCCTGCCCAGTACGAGATGGTCGCCACCCAACAGGTCAAAAGTCACCTGAGGCCTAGCAGAAAAGTATCACATTCCAGTTTTAAAACGTTCAACTGTACACACAAAAGAACTAGGAGTGTTGAGCTTTGAAATCTGTATGAAAGGGCATTACTTACTTGTCATAATTGCTGAGCAGAGGAAAAAAGAAGTGTCCTGCAACAGGGGCGTAACGGTTAGGGGCGGCCTTAGCCGGAGGTTGTGTGGCACCCTGTGCACAAAAGAAATGACGGTAGAGATGCGGAGTAAAGCGTCACTCGAATACTAAAAAGGCAGATGAACGTATGGGGTAACTACCTTCCTGAGGCGCTTTGTCTTGCTTTGAATCCGCTTCTCTACTACTTCTCGCCACTGAACGGGGTTGTCACCGGGGTACGGAGTCAGGTCAGTGCCGGCGGCAATACCCAGAGACGGATTTCTCTTTTCAGTCATCGGCTTAGAGAGCTCCTGCGCTGCCAGAGTAAGGACCTGGAAAAACCAAAAACAAGAGCAGCCTCATGATTACACTCAAAAAAAAGAGTTCAAATCACTCCGTTTATTTAGTGAAGCCGCTGTGAGAAGTGGAGAAGCCGTTGTCTTCACCTCCAAGATATCGAGCCGCTGGCGAAGACTGTAGTTCAAGGAGTAAAACTCTGTGGTCAAATACTGAGTCACCTGTCACGGAAAGCAAAGAGACGGTTTACTTAGATAGCAAATGCTTTAAAATGGCGATAAAGCCGTGTGGTAATGAAGAGACATTTTGATTTGAAAATGTAGAAACTAAGGATCATACAGAGATACAGTCTGTGACAATGAGTGCCACCATCGTCGCCTGTCGGAGCGTCAGGAAGCCATTTATGCTGTATTTATCCTCCATGTGAAGAAGCACTTTGGTCAGCTGGACACTGACCTGATAAACAAACAAGCAAACAAACATGAACTGTAGTGTGAAAAGTGATCTGGAAGGAGAAAACATTCAAATCTCTGCGCTACAGTCAACAACAGTAAAGTAAGGAACTACACCCTCTGTCGCTGTATCAGTTTTATGATAAATGGACCCGAATGTTTGGATTAAAAAAGCAACAGATATGAACAGTAATTGTAGGAATGAATGAATCTGAAGCGCTCAACACGTCCGTCGCTTTCATACCTCTCTGGTTGCAAAGACGTTCTTCCGCACCAAACCCTCAGCGACTCTCAAAGTGAGCTCCACACGCAGCGAGTCCTCAGAGGAAATTAAGGCTGGATGGGTCATCAGATTAAAAAGAATAATACTATTAGAGCTGGAGATATAGCAGCACAGGATTTAAATAGGAAGCGATCGGTAACCAAGCAGACCTACTTTCCAAGCAGTCTCGTAGGTAACGGGGTGGGGATGCTTTACTTGTCTCCTGATCGCCGGACATATCGTACGGAGTGAGCTCATCGTCGCTGCACAAGTGAAAGACTTTGGAGTTAACGAAACACTTCCCACAAATACACTTAGTGTAACAAAGAATATTTAATAATTCTTACCTGTCCAGGTCGGAGTCTGGGTCAGTTTTTGTCTTATTTTGAGACGGTGCGTTCTGAGTAGAGGGAGTAGTTTCACTGGTCTCTTGAGGAGACTCAACTCTGCAGATGAGAGACCACAATCATTGCTGACAAATGTATATTGTGATTAAGTTTTATGGGACTTGGCCCACTGATTAAACATAGTCGCTAAGTCATTTGAATATTAGCTGCCGAGATTATATACAGTGTGTAGATATGATGACCAACCTCCCAAATCTTGACGTAACAGTTGCAGAGATGTAAAGACACGTACCCGTTCACGTGCTCAGCCTCTGCTTCACCACCAGTCATGGGAGTCATCAGAGAGAGCAGCTCCAGAGTGTCCTCGTCTTGATCGTACTACAAACGCAACACAATATAGACTCAGACACAGACCAATCAGGCTGACTAGCACTGTATCTCGCAATCAACACACTGACTGTACCTCAAACTTCAGCTTGGTTTTATTGATGTCCATATGAGAGCTCAAGCACTCCCCCACCACCATTCCCATACGCCTGATGCGCACCACGCTGCTGTCCAGGTGGCTCTGCATGCCACCCAGCATACACTGAAGTAACTCTGAGAGAGGAGAGCTACAAGCTTTATTATCCCTTCACTCACATGATCATATCATACAGAAGGAGTGACTTGTGTGTTGTACCTGAGCGGAGCTCCTGCAGCTCAGAGTCTTTCAGCAGACTGACACTCAGCAGTAAGGCCTTGCTGACGTACAGCTGCTGCTCTAGAGGTGTGTGCTTCACTGCGCTGGGGTTAGCCCAGGCCTGGAGCACAGACCGCAACACCTGACAACACACACGTCAAAATCATCAAAATATTATATATATATATAT
>NW_022280034.1:10499328-10590817 GCF_004355925.1 Anarrhichthys ocellatus
ATATATATATATATATAGTGTGATATAATTTGGCTGCTGGACATCCTAATGCGCTCACCTGGATGAGCAGTGGCCTTCGCTCCCTGTCTGCTGCAAGGTAACCCAGGACAATTCTCAAGACTTGAGTCTGGGGGGGGGGGGGAAAGAAAACACATACATTTATACGATTATACGGTGTACTGTCAGGCTGAGAGGTATCTTCTTACCTCATACTTGTACTGCAGTAACAGCAGTTTATGAGTGATGACAAACTGGGCCTTCTTATTTGTCAACACTAGATTGCCAATGATCCTGCCCAACGCATCGGGCCTGGAAAAGAGGTGAGACGCTGGCGTCATTAGAGGCAGATAGAAAACTGTTTGAGCCGTTAAAATGGCTGTTCCTGTCTCCGCCTTACCCGCCGACGGCCTGCACCAGCCCAGTGAGCACGCTCTCCATCCATCGCTGCGGAACGTTCTGCAGCAGCTTCCAGCAAACCCTCTGCCACACCATGTCCGAGCGCGTGCACGCAGACAGCCGCGGAGCCAGCACGGCCAGCACCAAACCTGTAGATGGGAAAATAAAAACGTCTAGACGAGGATAACAGATGTTCTGTGTCACGACGGACCCTGGAACAAATAACCAGGAGTCCATTCATGTTCTATAGATACTGTTAGAAAACAAAATGTTAGATAACTGGACTCACCACTATGGCCCTGGATACACACTTTTCCAAGTGTCTGAGCCACAAAAGTCAAGGAGCAGTCTGTGCCATCTGTTAAATACACAAATAGACGGAATGAGAAATGATCACGACAATAAATATTTGACACAAGCCCCGCGCTGGCATTATTGCGAAGAGTTCAAAAGATGTTTCCTCGCCTTTGAGTGCTCGACAGGTCCGCTCCAGGGCAGTGAGCATCTCTGTGGCCAGCAGTGGGTAGTACTGCTGAGGAAGAAAAAGACGCTTGTTCTTTAGATGCAACCTGTTGGCGGTGACGTCCGGCAGCGCCACAATACGTCCCAGCAGAGTCTCTCGGAGCTGGGGGGAATCAGAGGGACCCGTCTCCAGACAGTAGGACCACAGCAGGTCAGCAAGTCGACCGATCCGAAGGAACTTCTCAGTGATGCTGACCAAGCGGTCCAAATTTGTGCTGTCTCTGTGTTGTGTGGGAAGATAACAGAGTAATTAGTGAACAGACGACATGATGAACATGCCCCTCATCCTTTTCACCACCCACCTTAGCGCTCCGATTCCCTCCATCAACACCAGCAGCGCCTGCTCTGGAGGGCCTTTGAGGAACAAGCTCTCCCATAGCTCCGTCTGCTGGGCGGCCGTGAGGCCGGCCAACCAGTCGGCGTGGATGTTGCTCACGAGAAACTCAAGGGTTCGGGTGAAGTGGGCTCGCCTGAACTCCGCCCGCTGAACTGAGGTGGTTCTGCTCGCCGGTCCTTCATCCAAGTAAGAGTGAAGCGTCTGGAGGGCAGTGACGATGTCTTTGGTATCTGTGGATGTAGCGAGGGTCCGGAAACACTGGGCCACCGCCACGCGAACCTCAGTATCCGGGGCAAGGGACTCCATCTTGGAAATGGTGACTTCCTTGTTTTACTTTCTAAACAGAAACATTAAAAAGGACAACTCAGACTGAAACAACTGTGAACGGTTTCTACCAAGTATGCATCTATCTCTACACAGAAAATTCAACGTTCATAAAAAAAAAAAGTCTGTAGATATAAACAATGATTGCATTTTACTAATGAAGGATTAAGCTTCATAAGAATATCGCCCCAAAACCCTCTGGATGTAAAGCCTTTAATCATAATAGGAAGAATTAGGTCACTGTTTTTAGGTGAATCCTCCCTTTAACGTTATTTCAGCAGCTTTGAGCGTTAGTTAACCAAGTACCAAAATACAGCAGGTGTCAATGAAGATGGATAAACACACAGCTACCTTTACTGGAGTGCATTGAGTCAACCTAAGTGAGTTAGCTAACTTACAACTGTTAGCCAAACTGATACGCACCTGAGCATTTTTATTAAACAAAGCAGAAAAAAATCACATGACTTATAGTCACTGTTGTATTAAAAAGTATTTTTTTCGAGGTGGTATTTGCAGTTCCTACTGTCAGTTCACGTTTTAACATGAATATCCCGCCGTGGTGCTTCGCGTTGCTCTCTGTGTGCTCCTTCAAAATACGTTCGTGTTGAGCAAGAAGGAGAAGGAAGGTTCCGGGGACAGACATGTGAGGCATTCAAGAAGTCAATGGTTTTTGTAACACTTCTGGATGCTCGATATGTCCGAATCAGTTTATCACGCTAAACAAATTAACTGTTCGGTGAACTACTCAATTAAGAAATGTGCATGTCTTATTATATTCTGATTTATTGAAAATAATATTCAAGCATACATTTGTGATTTTTGCTTTCAGGAATAACAAAATAATTGACCAATCGTGAAGATAAAGTTCATTTTAACATCTGAAATAAAGGGTTAAGCTTTTCATAACAGTCATATGAGTCGAGTAAGACAGGACATAATAATCATGCTACTCTGGCTGAATAAAGGAACACTGTTGACTTATGAACAGTCTGTGTAGGTGATGAGCAATAGAAACGTCAGCAATACAAATTCAAACCATTCATTTTTTATTGCCAATTCAAGGATTTTGTGTTTTTAATCAATTAAATGGATTCGTTTCCTGTTCACTTTTCCATGTATCAACTTATTTGCACAATTCTTGATTAGTCATGCTGAGTATTAATAATACAAATTGGCTCACATACAGTTTTATGACAGAAACGGACAGTAGAAAATAAATCTTTATTATTGCACACCTATACTCACTGGCACAGCAGCAGCTGGCAGGGTCACTATAAGGGGACAGATAGTCTTCCAACAGGTCTTCTGGCAGTTGAAGGAGTTAATATAGTGTTGATAACTGGTGTTGGTATTGACAAGATTGTGTTAATACCGTTAACAAAAAGTGCAAAGTGTGGTTGAGAGCCCATGCAGTACATACCCACTATCTGCAGGTGGGGCTGGTAGATTTCAATGCAGAGAGGTACGGGGCTTGCACATGAATGAGAAGTTAATCGGTATTGAGAGAGTGGAATAAATTGAACTTTGTGAAATATTTACGTTTGGAATACATACATTTTTTTGTCAATATGTAACTGAAAATTATAATACTTTGAAATACTAACCTGTGGCTCGATGTAATACAAGAATCACCTTTGATTTAATGTGACTTACCATCTAAGATAGTAACATGTGAGGACATGTTACAATATGTATGGTTAACTCAAACCTATATTCTGCTGCTATCTATACAGTAAATGCAAAGACATAGCGAGATGTAAACACGTGCAACAAATGAGGCAACCAAACAGGATCATTTTTATTCCATTTATTTTTCTAATCTTATTTCACTGCCTTACCTTTAAATTGTTCTGTTTTTACAATGACTGAAATTATAGTTCCCCAGTAACAATTAGGATTAGATCATTTGGGGGATCTTCAAAAATAATATACAGCTGTAACCAATACTGTTATAATTTATACATTTATCTGTGAAAATAGGAATAAATTTAACTTTTACAATTTCTCTTTTCTACAATATTCTCTTTTTTTAATCTTCCCATGTCACATAATGGCAAGCCATGCACTACTCCAGTAGTGATGTTTGTGCCTTCAGCAAACCTTCTTTGGACACTGGAAGTGAGCGTGAGAGAGAGTGAGAGAGAGAGAGAAAAAGTTCACAAAAATGACAATTCATATTTACAGTTTAGGTTGTTTTATAATTATAATTTAATAAACTGACAGTCACGTGGTCAGTGCTTTCCCCCGGGGCTCATTGTCAGGTTAGTTTTCGATGCAAAGTTTATGACACAGAGGCACAGTGTTGAGACTAGCAGGACAGTTTCTGTTTCCTTTCAGGGCGAACTCTTTATACGAACAGGAGGAAGTTAACGAGAGATCACGAACCCCGATAGTTAAAATCACCAGTTAAACTTGGAACATCTGTCTTTGGTCATTTTGAAAAGCAGGAGTTAAAATGGAGAAATTTTGTTGGTTAAAGTGCAGTCACCTTCAGCTCTGCTAAAAGGGAATGTTTTATCAGCTCTGTGGTCTCAATGTCTAAGTTGTTCTGTTCCGTCTAGTTAGTCGCCAAACGCACTAAAATATGAAGCAGGGAGCGAATTAAGAGAAGTATGGCCTGCTGTGTTCAAGTGTCACCCCAATTTCCTGTTTGTAATGCCAAAAGGATTCATTAAAACAAAAGAACGAAGAATTAAATCTGTCGGGGCAAACCTTCTGTCACACTGAAAGACAGGACGCTGAACTCAGCAAAGCGTTGATATGAGGTTTAAGGTGCCGCGTGTCGACATTGTGAGGTCTCACAACTTCACGAACGTAAACTATGGATATGATTTGTCAGTCAAAACGTGGGTCAAACGACTGCATCAAGAGATGTAGAATAAAAATCTGTGTTTTCATTCAGGGACCTGCCTCCATCTGGGAAGACAACAGTAGAAACTGCAGACTCGGCCATCGGTCTAAAATCACAACCCTGAGGAGGTCACAGCAACGTCAGCATTGTGAAAGAAGAGTGCCACGATCTCAACAAACGACCGCTCTGAGCAGGTCACATTCAAGCTGTTCAAAAAAAACAAAAAAACAATGTCGAGTCACCAAAGACGATGCTTCAAACGTTTTCTCTCAAGTCAATAATCCTCCCACAGATTAATCCACCGTGAACTCATCTCCCCTCAAAAAAAAAAACGATGTACAAAGATATATTCAGCAGAACAGATCACAGAGTGTGAGTCGTCGTTTGTGGCAAATGAGGAATAAATATCTGCATGTGATTTCAAACGAGAGAAAATAAAAAAGAGAAAAACAACAGATACTGTACACGCTACATGCTAAGAGAAGAATACAGGCAGCTGTCTCTCAGCATAAGACAAGAAGAAGAAATGTTCCTTTTCTTCCCGACTATAAAAATACCTAGAATCTAGAATGAGTGTAGAAAAAAACTTTACATGTACAAGTCATTTACATCCAAGGCCATTTTTCCATGGGAGTGGCAGGTGAAGAAGAGCAGTGACACAGATGTGAACAGGGTGAAAAATAGGATCTCTTCTTCGCATATTGGTGCAGAATGCCATGCTGTTGGGACGAAAAACCAACCTCCCAAGATTTACCCTTCGACTAGAAATCCGTCAAGACGTCTGGTTAGGTATCTTATGCCCAAAAGTCCAAAAGTGATGGCCGTGCGGTATCAGTCCGTAACATCTTCGAGGAAACAGATGTTGCTTCAGCAGAGGAAGTCAAGAGCAGATTTGTTTCATTCGCCCAATGTCCACTTTCTTGCCGAGCAATTATTGCCACTATTCAGCCATCTCTCTTCAGTGTTATGTTTTTATATATATATATATATATATATATATATATATATATATATATATGCTGAGCTGCTGACGGCTGATAATACAATATGTAACTGAAAATTGAACTCATCTTAAGACATGGCTGCAGAATGTAGTTTGTAGTATTCTTCAATATTTCCAATTCAATACGACATAAAAATTTGTGTGATGTGTTTTTTTCTTCTAGTGGGATGTCGCCCACACACCAGTCCCCACTCTGCTGGTGTGTCAGTCGCAACAAATCCCAGTCACTCTCAGACAGGCTTCAAAACTATCATCATTTTTTTTCGATTTGATCCCTTCAAAAACAATAATGAAATTAAAACAAAACTTAGTGCAAAGTACAACCATTTGATTATTCACATACAACTTGTCAAATGTCAGTATTCTTCAGTCTCGATAACATTTTTTTTACCGACAATAAATCACTTGTGCAGCGCAAAAAAAAAAAAAAAGAAGAAGGGTCGGTTACCTGGATAAGCTTGCTCCCCATTACTTTCACTCAGCAAGAGAACACTGGAGTCAGGTGGGCTGCACTTAAAAACACGTGACTACAATTCCCAGAATCACTCGTCAGTTTCCCTTCATGCTTCATTCAAGCGTCAGTATGAGCAAGTTATATTTTGTCAGTTAGAGCACCCAGTCTACACTTCAGTGAGATCAGCTCGAGTTATGTCAGATGGTTTTTTGCCAGGGAGTGATGGGAAATGTAGTATTTTTTATTTTATTTTCCACTTGAGGTTTCCAGCCCACCTGAGCTCCGGGACCCTGTTTCATTGTAAAACAAAAACAAAATGAGATGAAACACATTATAAACCACCCATGTTCCTTCACATTACTCGCTAGTGTCACCAAGCTGTTTTTTCAAACCTTCAAAGCTAACGCTGCGCAAAAAAATAAACAAAACGGAATAGTCAAACACCTCTCACACACACACACACACACACACACACGCGAAACCCTCCGGGCATTTCTCATCATCCACCCCCTTAGAAACGTCCCTCACTTTGGGTTCACTGGAAAAACAGTTGAGCTCGGTTAAAGGACAAACTGTTGGAGGGACTGGTAGGCAGCACCGCACGCTTTAAACACATTAAAGACTAATTGAAAAGAGGAAACTGCCGCTCCACTCTCCTGCCCAGCGCTTCATACGGCTTCGTCACATTTGAGTAAAACACGATTCAGCCTGGGTCAGGAGATCACAGCCCACATACCTCCACCGTCCCAGTTCACATAGTTAACATAGTTAACATAGCCTGTACGGCAGAATCAATGAATACTGGGATCACCTTTCATTTAAGGCCTGTTGGTGCTGTAGAATTGTCTGATTGTTGTTGTTTTTTTAGCTCAATCAAACATTGACACTTTGTTGTTTTTTTTGGGACAGGAAGATGTTTTTCCCCCCGGTTATAATACTGACCTCTTGCACACATTAACACATTCACACACTCAACAAGGGAGACTCGGGTCCCTCAAACCAAATACATGGAGGTCACCAGAACCCAAGTGTGTTCAGGAAGGGGTTAACTCATACACTCACAGACTCGAGGGATGTCTAACTGAAAAATTGCTTATTCTCTCTGACAGCCATGGACTTCTTCAAAATGTTAAATCCTTCTTTTTTTAGGGGGGGGGGAGCTGGATGAGTTGAGTGCATTGTTGTTTTTCCTACCAAAATTATTTTCACATCGTCTCCTGGTAGTTCTATTTAAGCCAAGTCTCCGATATTTTGAACAGCCCGAGGCGTCACTGTGAGCGGCCATCTGGCTGCAAAATGGTGTCTATTTGACCTCCAGGATGGAGGGGTTGCACTCCATGATGGCCACGATGATCTTGTCAATGTAGTCCTGGAGTCTGTAGTTGATCTCCTCCTGTTTGTGGACCGCCTCCATCAACTAGAAACAGAGAGACAGTGGGGTTAAAAGTGAAAACAGGGTCACGGGACAAACCCTTGTTTCACAGATTCTTCCCCGTTTCCTAAAACCCACCTCTACGCGAGACACGTTGTTGATCTCAGCTGCCAGGGAGTCGGAGAAGGAGGCCGACATCAGGTTCTTGGCTCCCTGGATGCTCAGGTTGATGATCTGGCCGTTTAACTCGTCGTTCTGCTCTTTCAGGCTGCGGTTGTCCTGGAGAGTTTATAAGTCGAATGTAAACACGTCATAAAAGAACGGTACAGGCCTGATCCTAAAACATTCGCCCATTTCCGGAATGTGCGTGCTACCTGTTTGAGTCGCTTGATCTCCTGCTCCAGCTCGGCTTCGCGGGTCCGTGTCTGATACTCCTGCAGCCCCGCGCCAGGTGTGCGCCCTCTCTTTGCTTCAGCCTCCAGCTTGTAGAGCTGTAGGTGCTCGAGCTGTTTACGCAAGTCCTCGATGAGCTGCGGCGAAATAAATCAAGTTAAGTTATTAGGAATCTCATAACGTAAGGGCTGTAGGACAAAAACCGGAACATTTAGTACATGATAAGGATGTTGTCAAACTCTACGCTGTGTTGGAATATTTTGTACACAGAGTACTGTTTATTTTGTACATAGAGAAACCAGTCCCACCTCCTGAGTGCACTCTTTCTCTTTCTGGCTCTGGTGGCGCTCGTGGCTCAGCTTGTCGGCCATCTTCCTGCGGGACTCCGTCTCCTCCTGCAACTTGTCGGACATGGCCTCTGTCTCATCCTGCAGCTTCCTCTTCTCCTGGACGGTTAAAAAAAAAAAAAAAAAGGCTGGTAAGAAATGGAACAACAAAAGGCAAAACAAACCAACAGATGGGATATTGTTGCTCTCACCTCCTCTAGTCTCTCGATGTTTGCTCGAAGACAAGGAACGCATGACCTCAGCTCACTGTTCTCCTCGTCCAGCTGCTGCAGCCTGAGAAACAAACACAGATACGCATCAGAACCCTACGTTACAGCCACAAAGGGGACACTGCTTGTTGAGAGTAAAGGACGCTGTACCACAGGGAAACGGCTTACGTTCAGTGGCAGGTTAGTGCCAGAGGGTGGCAGTGTAGAGCCACAATGAACGCATGAGACAACAAAAAGTGCAAACTTCTCAGGGTATCAAACACTGTTGTAAAGATCCAGATGCTTCTGCTCACCTGGCCTGCAGGTTTTCCAGCTCCAGCCCCCTCTCCCGCTCCAGCTTGATCAGGGCCTCCTTGTGACGACGGGTCTCCTGCTGCAGCTGCTCGTCAGCCTGGAGCTCCTGCTCCTTCAGCTGCTCCTCCAAGGCGTTGGCCCGGTGCACCAGGTGAAGGTTCTCCTGGCGCAGCCGCGTGTGCTGCTCCCCGGATGACTCAGACTCCTTTTCAAGCTCCGCCACTCGACGCTCAAGGAGGAGCACCTGGGGGAAAAGTGCATGTCTGAATGTTAGTAACGCAAAAACATCCACATGTATTGTAATGCTCCTTCTTCCTTTAACAACTACTGTTAACAGGTGACAACTGTGGCAGCTCACAAGTGTAAATAACTGGAAAAGATGCATCAGATGAGCCCTCACCTTGTCTGTGATGTCGTTGTCAGCGAGCTCCAGGATGTCCCGCGTCAAGTCGCTCATCGTGTCCAGAGTCATTGAGCTGTTCTGGAGGAGATGTCTGCACATGTAGAGGAAACAAAAACATCAATCTCTAGAGCCAGTTCACGTTTCAAAAACTCACATAGTAGGAATATAAACGTACTGAAACCAGAGTAGCTGTTTGGCTTACCTTGCTACTTTCTTGCTGGACAGCCTCTTGCCAGAACTGGATTTGGGGGGGGGGGGGGGGGGGGGGGGGGGGGGGGGGGGGGGGTAGACACACAAAACAACAGGAAAAATGGTCAGGAAGAGAAAAAGGATAAAGGAAAGAGACACCATCTCCTGGTATTCGTCCGATCCAACCCCCGTCCCTCTCTCTGCTGGCATTGGAGCCCCACAGGAAACAGGACGTATTGAGCTGGTTCGTCACTGACTAATCACATCACAACAATCCAACACAAACACAGCAGCAGAGTCTGACAAGTGCTGATTTAGGATAAGTTTTGACCCATTACAGAGACTTTAAATGAAACCTTAAATAGGAGTTTTATAGATTTCTAAATTCCTGAAAGTGAATTCTGAAGCTCTAGAATCACGACTTATTGCAAATTCAGTTGCTGAACAGATCAAATAGGATTTACGCATTACTAAGTTTCTGTAATAGAGCTACTGGTCAGTAATCCTGGATCAGCAAGTCTGTTCTGATAAAAGCAGTTTCTTTGAAGAGCTTTACTTCACTACCGGCGGTCATGTTGCAACAACACAAATGAAGCATGGGGGAAAATGACGTGGAGAACACACTGGACACCACTCACCTGTGATACCTGGGGTTATTATTTCAGATTTCTACAATCCGCTTATTGTCAGATGAGCAAAATGTTTGTTATGCACGAGTGACAAATCATAATTTGTACAGATGGCAACAATGAGAAGGAGCATGGTAGCCACTGAAATACCTTCAGTGAGTTTTTCCAATCAATGAATACCAAATGTGAAATATTAACACACAAAAAGAGAGGACTGGGAACAGTGGGCTCAAAACACACACCCACAAAATAAACCATAATGAATGTGTGAGAGTACAATGTGTAGCACACACCATGCCAGTACAACACAGTCCGCACACATTATGAGAACATGCATGGTACTGTTTCTAATCAGCACGGCAAACACGTGCACACAGCTTATAGTCGGAGTGGGTTGTGAAGGGCGGGTTACCTAGTCATCTCTAGGAAATTGAGGCGTGTGGAGAGGTCCTCCAGACGACTTATTTGTTTGTGACACTGGCTACAGAAAAAGTCCAGCGCCTCCTCCCTGAGGAAGCTCTGAAAGCGGTCAGGGAGAGGAGCGGGTGCACTGGAAAGAGGAAAACAGGGAGGAAGAGGAGGAGGAAGTGGTGAGTGACGGACAAGAAGGGGTGCACTGAGGTGGGACAGGAATACCTCTGGGGGGTTGCAGGAGGTGTTAGTGAAAATACACAGGAGAGTTTGAAAGAGTAAAGGAAGACAGCGGGAGGGAGGCGTGAGAGAGACCGCAGTGTGGCTTTGATTTGTTTTCTGTGCGGCGTAAGGAAACATAAAAAGGAGATTTTCTTTCCCTACTGCCAAACATTGTTGTCTATTCAACATCTTTGCCTAGGGTTGCAATTAAGTAAAAAAAAAAAAACCTCTCCTCACATCACCTCTGCCAGCTGATTGTTCAGTCAGGGAGCGAGTCAGGTCTGCATTATGCAACACTCTGGCACAGCTTCCTGTTTACGTAGGCGGAGACATGGCGTGGCTGACTTGGAGCGAGCGGCTGACTTGGAGCGAGTGGCACTTGACGGTCGTGTGACGATGTCGTATTGAGCCATTTGCAGCATGAAGGGTGCGATTGTTAAAGTAATGCTTGGAGCGCTGTGTGTGTTTTTGAAGAACAGACTGAGAGCCCCCCCCCCCCAGCAGTGTGTGTGTGTGCGTGTAGTCAAAGAGCTGTGATATGTAGATGGATACACGTGTGGGCGTGTGTGTGTGTAGGCAGCACTGCTACATGAGCCAACGATGAGCACGATTTGCTCAAAAACAGGGTGACGCATTCGGTCTGAGTGGGTGAAGTTTGTGGGATGTGGTAATATGTTTTTTGGGTATGATTTAGTTTTTTTGGGCCCAACCACCACCAACTTGTATGACATGTAATCACTCACATACTGCATGTAATTCACTGACTTAATTTCATTGATTTTGAGGATTCATAATCAACCCATATTTGTATTTTGTACATCCTTTGTTCACTTTGATGCGTCAAGATTGCAAAGCATTTCTAACAGTAAGGTTGTTACAGTAACCTCTTATTTCCCTATTGTCAATGAGCTACAATAACAGGGCAGTTGGTTGTTAACAGCTTCCTGGCAAATCACAGAAATATCACCCGAGTGGGAATTGCGCATTATCCGGCTTTTAGTCTCTGATGAAAACAGAGAGGAGGAGGGAGGACAAAGATGACTGGGAAAAGGCTACAAAACAAATGAGTAGCGCCACAGAGAGACGTGTGTTATGCATGTGTAGACATTTGTCCCACTGTTAAAGTCTACCTGTGTCTGTACGACTGCAGGCCAGATGCAAAGCTTGTTATATACTCCGTCTGTCCGTCCCAGAAGGCTTGGCAACAGGCGCCTCCCTTAAGACTTAACTTACATAACATTTACTCAGACTACTCGGGATCTCACAAGGGCAAATTAAAAGGAGGCACACTTTTATAGCAGGATTTAGATAGATAGATAGATAGATAGATATATAGATAAATTTGTACATTTTGTAAATTTTTATTTAGCCCAATTATCCACATTTCTAATAAGCGTTGCAACAGTGAGAGTAAGACTGATGCAGTGAACTTTGTATACACTTCATTAATGTTCGCCCTTCGCCAGAAAAGGAGGCAGATAAGGGGCGGGAAGGACGTCTCCAGATAGCTCTTATCATCGTTCGACCTCGGTGTCTTTGTCGAAAGAGAAACATTCTCTCCGAAGAACGTAAATAAGGGCATTAGAACCTGGACAGCACAGCTGAGAATGTATCACTGTCACACCTCTTATCAGGAGAGGTTGATAAAAAAGAAAGTTATAATGACATCCACATCGTTTAAATAATCTTCAGGCGATATGACTTCATGCAACATTCGAGTTCAACGTGTGAAAAGTGTAAACGTCTTTGTCAGAGGTCCTCATACCTGGGAGACAGCAGGGAGGAGCCATTGATCTGCTCAGGCGGCTCCACGAGAGAGGAGTCGCCCCCCCCCTCGGTCCCCTCCACGCCGCTCTCCAGCAGCAACTCCGAGGTGTTACTTTCCCCGAAGTCCTCAAAGTGCTCCTCCTCTCCGCCGATGACCGTCACCAGCGAGTGGTCATGTAGCTCAGAGTTCAGGGAAAACCTGAAGGGCACATAAGAATGGATTAGTGTGAGTATGTGTGTGTGTATACAACAACAGAGTAGTCTGACTGGGTATAAACAGCAACAAAACCACAATGTCAGCCAAACCAAACGAGGCCTTTTTGACATTCAAAGAAAAGAGACATGCTATGGGACCTTGACTGCAATACTGTCTGGATCACAAGTTGTTGGTGTTTTGGACCCAGAAGCCTGGAAATGACTAGAGCCTGCTGTAAAATCCCAAAACACGTACAATGAATCCCCCCCCCCCCCACGAAGAGCGCAACTGGACAAGTTGGACGATCGCTTGTCTTCAAAAGGTAATCTGTTAATTCACATTAATCCCAAACGTCTGCTTTGGCTGAAACCAAATGCTTTGTGCCTCGCTGGCAACGCTGAACCACGATGGGGCACATGTGAGAGGAACATGGTGGTAGCTTAAAGAGGGTCAAGCGTAAAACATGTTCTTCACTGCGCTGACAGAAAGGGCTGCGACTATGACTTTCATAACTGGTTGGTTATTTTAATACAACTGAAAGAAAACCTCTACAGGCTGGATCTGGAAGTCGCTGCTGTGAAGATTCTGTAAATAAAGTCTTTGATGCTCATTTTACAGGAAAGCTGGAAAGCCGGACTTTCCTGCTGTCCAACAGGATGTGCTCGATGTCTGAGGCACACACAGGACGAGGACGTCCGAATCAGCAGAAAAGCTTGCCTTCTCAGCACACAATGGCAGAACCCCATTCTGCTTGTTTACAAGACAAATGACACTCATCGGTCCAACTTTAAAGCTAAAGCATCACCTTGATTTACAGAGTGAAAACCTAAAACTGTTACACATCAAAAAAAAAAAAAAGAAGCGGTCAGGCTGCAAACGTCTCCTTTTAAGCAGACAACAATGCAGTTTGAGCTGCCGCAACGTTAAATAAACAACCAATAGTCACTTACCCTTTACTCAGGCTCTTACTACGTGGCCCCATATTGAGGTCCATCACGCAGAGGGACGGTGACGAGAGCGAACGCATCTTTGAACGCCCTCCACTGCCCTGGCGTGAAAGCCGCGGAGCAACTGGAGTCACAACACCGGACAACCAGAGTGGAATCCTGAAGTTTCACAGGGTACACCGATTTAAAACAAAAAACCCACAACTCTCCAGCGGGGAGAAAAACAAAAAGGGGGTCTGCTTTTGAAAACAGGCAAAGTCTGCGGTTCTAACGAGCTGCCTGTCAGTGCCACATGACTGACGCCGCATTGTACCGTGCCACCTGAAAGAAGCTGGAGCTGCACCAGAAAGGCTGGACTGCGAGTGGGTTAATCAGATTTGAGGCTAAGCGACGGCCGACAGACAGTCCTGCTGACCGTCCGAGGGCCAAATGTGTGTGGGGACACGGGTAAGACAGGGGAGGGTGGGGGAGGCTAATCCTGTTACATTCTTAATCCCCGGTCCAGTGCATTTACTCCGACCCTTAATAAGGCTAAAGTTAGCAGGGCTAACACACGGCAAAATCACAGTTCACACATTGACCTTTTTGTTGCATTTACTCATAGTCAACATGGAATCTCTGTGAGTAGCACATTAGTTTGAGACTTTGAAAACCCCTTAAAAGGATTGGGCATGAAGAACATGCTCATATGTTTCATAGAAGCTGATACTCTTCTGGTGAACAGAATATAAATCATAAGAGTGTTGTTGTTCCCGTCAGCAGTGGACAAGTGGAGGGGAGAGAATGAGATGAGCCCATGTCACAGAAAAAAAAAATAAAAAGGTGAAAAAAAAAAGAGCTAACTCAACACTTCCTGGAATTCAAGGCTCAATCATGGAATAGGAAGTCCAAACACATCCCCGTCAGGCAGACCGCTCCAAGCAGTCACCGAGCCGGACAGACGGGTCACAGCGTCAGCAGATAAGGCCTCGGTTCTCTCTGCACTTCCTCCCTTGTGTTGGCCCCGAGTGCTTTATCAACGAGAACATGCACGCACAGGCATAAAGACCTCATCTGCAGCAACTACCCGTCTTTAACAACAAGAGAATCTCCAACTCATCTGACGCAAATAAGACTACGTTCACATTGCAAGCCTGAGCGGTCAATTCGGATTCATTGCTCAGATCAGATTTCTTTTGCGTGAACAGAGCCTAATGGATGACAGCAGCACGGAGACAGCTCGATGCTGTGTTTCTGGTCCAAAATGATTCATTACTTTGTCATCACATGTAGTTCACTGTGGTGCTACTTTGTCTAATGTGGTAGAATTAAACGGATGAATTACTTTTACTAAAGACTCAACACTAAAGTCCGAAATAATGCCAACTCATCTTCAGAGGACTTGTGACACAGACTGATAGCTGTGCGTCAGGAGGAGAGACTCATCACATCAGCCCATTTGCAGGAGATTCAGAATGCAGCAGTAGTCAGGAAAGAGCAAATAGCCTTTTCTATTTTGACTGCTTTGAGTGGGCAGTGCTGGTGTTGATGGGGACTTAAGATAACTGGGTACTTTCCAGTGCACAAAGTTAATTATATTAATTATAAACCCATGAACATAAGAGAAATTAAAACCGACTGATATGAATCCAGGAAATATGAGCATATTGGGCCAAACATTGTGATATTCAGACCGACCTATTTCCGCCGTCTTCAGGGTCGTGCAGCGTGGCCTCGATGCCGCTGTCCGTCTCCACGTCCTCGTGCATCTCGGGCGGTACGAGGGCCCCCGTGTCCTCATCAGTGAAGGTCTCACACTCACTGTAGGTGCTCTCCGAGCCCAGGTACGCGCTGTCCGTCACCTCGTTTTGCTGCCGGAACAAAAAAACAAAACAGATCGAAAAACAAACACGTTACAGTTTGCCCATCAAGCAGTGAGCAAATACCGATCTGAATAATTCATCCGAGGTGACCACAGGGCATGAACACAAACAGAGTGTTTATACATACTGTATTATGTGATTAAAAGAATAACATGGCTCTAGAAAACTTTGCTCCAGTAAAGCAATTCAAGTAGTGCCCATCAAGCTGTTACCATCATTGTAATGATTATTTCTGGCTCTAAAAAGTCATAAGGTGTTATTTCAAACCAGGATTATTTGCAATTATGTGAAACAAAAAGGCAGCAATCACACTTACAGGTTGATCAAACAGTGTGAAAAAAAAAACCAAGCCGTTTCAAAGATGGTCTATTTTGAATATTTATAGAGCCAGTAGTTCCTGACGCCAACTACCAAACAAATCGCAGAGCACAAACAGGCTTCAGAGACAGTCTGCTGTGATTCAGATGGCTGTTCCAAGTGAAAAACCTGCTGCATCGACACCTCTAAGCAACGAGTTCAAACTAAAAGAGATTAGTTTAGACTTTCTGAGTAACAAGCACCAAATGCTCAGCACCAAACACACACATGCCAAAAAAAAAGAACATCTGAATGCTGTCAGCGACTACAGACACATTATCAGATATCAAAGGCAGGTGAGTCCTGCTGGAAAGCACAACGTACCATTATAAATGCAGCGTCGAGAGGAGAAGCAGGGCCCAGAACCATTCTCACAGCGACAGGGAGGCCAGCCTGCCGTGAGAGCTAATCACTACAAATGCCTGCTCACCTTCACTCCAACAGAGAGTACATTTGATAAAAAAAAAAAAAAAAAAAAAAAGGGAAACTACTGTGACACTTCGTTCAGCTCCGCTGGGTGGTCAGAGGGGAGGAGACAGAGACAAAGTCCAAAGAGTAGCAGAAGTCAGCTGTAATGCTCAATCAACCAGCGCTCTCAAGTTAGAACTGTCCGACTGTGAGCCAATAGAAGAGTAACATCTGTCAGTGCAGAACCTGCATTACTGTTGATGATTACGGTTGTTATTTGGTTGTATTTAGGAGTCAAAATGTGAGATGGAAATGTGAAATTTAGCAACGGAAATAAATATTTATTAAAGGAAAAGCGTGGCGGACGGGGCGTTGCTTTTCTCTCGTGCCCGGCCTCAGCCTTACCTTGTCTGTTTTGAAAGCAAACAGGTCTAGAACAGCACGGCCATTGAGAGAGAGGAACCCTCCTCTGCCAGAAACTCGGAGGGGAAAAACAAGGCCATGGACACAGGTGTGGCGTCTACCTCAAACATAAACACAAACTTCCCCCAAAAAACTCCACTTACGAGTTCCAGTAAACAGCAAAGAAACTTTAATACACCTCTGGACCTTACACATTGTTAGTGGCCATTTTTTTGTCCAATTTGTAACATTGGAATAAAACATAAAAGGAGTTTATCGAGTGATCGTATGTAACTAAACATAACATTAACAAATGCCTGATTTAATCATGAAATCATCAACTCATGAAGCGGAGGGAACTCCTTTGCACAGACTGTGGTGCATAGGACTGCACTTCTAACCCATACCGAGAGAGGGAGCCGACACTGTGCAGTGTACAACCACTAAAACAACACTCGTAGCCCTGCACTGCTCAAAGTACACACAACAGCAGAAACGTTTCAATTTTGTGGGGCTCAGCAACAATGATGGTTAAATATACACAAGTTACAGCGCACAGGAGGAAACAGGAATCCCAGATATGCGGACCACAACTGTAAAAACACGAGTCCACTCGCATGTTAAAAAAAACAAAAACAAAAACAAAAAAAAAAAAAAAAAAAAAAAAAAAAAAAAAAAACTCGGGGCACATTCCAGCTAATTCAATATTTGTCAAAGAATACTCGAAAGCCTCGCCAGCCAGATGCTGTTTAGCGTCAGCCAACCCCGGCGTGTTCAGCCTGTGGAACATTCACAGAGCGATAATGATAGCCTCTGCAAGCCACTCGGTGAATTACAGTGGGAAGAGAGTGAGAGTGCACGCGGAGTTCAGCCCTGTGAACCGTCACACTGTGCTGCTGTGTGCAACCGATGGGAACCTAACGCACAACTGGACCACATACACACAACAGTAGAGAGAGAGGCTAAGCTCTCCTGTGCAGCGCCTCACCTCGTCGTACTCCTCGGGACAGCCCACAGCTCCATCGCCTGGACTGTAGTTTACATTGTAGAGCTGCGGCTCCGGACCTGCGCATATGAGAGGGTGAAGGGGGGGGGGGTTAATGTGTGCAGAACAAACAGATAAAGTCAAACAGCGAAAAGGAGGCTCAACAGACACAAGACCGGCGTGAGCAGCACCTCTGCCCGTGTGCAAACAAACGAAGAAATGGAGAAAGAAGGCGTCACGGCAGAGTTGATAAAAATGTAGCATGCTACTACTAATAGACTGCAAATCCACCGTTACACTGATTCATTATTTGGGCATTATTTCTGAAGCGGACAGAATGATAATGAGACAGCAATCTCGGATATTGCTTTTGTTCACGCCCCGCTCTCTGGTTAACGGTGTTAAAACGTTCATCTAAATGTCTGCCAAGATCTATGACGGGACCAAGGCCGCTCCATATCTCTTCATCTGAAGGTAAACGGGTGGCTGCTACTGCAGGCCTGTGATTGTAATCATGATACATCTCATACAGTATAATACTAATGTACTGTGTAATATAATTGCATTACAACTGAATGTTTTCACACATTAATCTAATCTAATAATAGATTACAATGCGTTTGTGTTTTACTCTTAATCATGAGGACATTTTATCTGACGTTCTTTCAGATAAAGTCTTCCATTTCTCTTTGTTTTGCAAAGGAATGAATGTAACTCCACTCTTAACAGTGAATATCTGTCTTTGGCGAACTGATATTTCTGCCTGTAATGTGTTTGCTCGAGTACGCAATCAGCACATTTTAGAGTGCGAGTCCAAACGGCCCGACCACAGTCAGAAATCTCAGCGAGATGTGACCGTAAACATTATGTAACTTTTACACACTCGCATTTCAAGGCCTCATGTAATGAGTGAATGGGCAAAATAAAACAATAAAAAAGGACAAGAAGCCACCCATATCCAATTCAAATGTGTCAATACGGGCTTCTGTTGAGAGCACCTGCGATGTAACCTGAGCCAGACGAGATGGAGCCAGTGTGGCTCGTGTATCTAGTAAACAGAGCTGTGAATGGCAATGGCACCCTGCTGAGAGAATAGAACACAAACAGTGTTCTCCAGAGCTGCCAGTACACCCAAAAGGGCTGCTGTGCCCCCCCCCCCACCCCACTGAGAGGTTTTCTAGACCAACTGTTGTTGTTCCAGACATGCCACAGCCACGACAGGGGGCAAGGCATTTCCACGGCCTGCAGGCCTGTCTTTATTTAAAAAGGTATCCCTGCCAGTAAGAAGTGGCGCAGAAGTTAAGTTAAAAAGAAGGTGGAGTGCAATTAAGTTTGTATTGAAACTAGACAGCAGGTTTGGGGGGGGGGGGCTGCACTCCCCCCTTTTAACGAGCATAGTGGAATTCTGTCAGCAGCGTGTGAGTGACCTGGGACGTTACAGTAGAGGTCTGTTCTTCGCACACCAATGTCTCCCAGCGAAACATATCTGAGTCACTCTCCGTATTTCTGATTACACCAGACGAGAGGCAGGAAAAGACAGGACGGCGTGTTACGGGAACATAATGATCCCCGGCTGGATTATGACCCATGACATCATGGTTACAGGATATGAGAGTATATGCCCAAACAGGCAGATCTGTGTAATCTGACTTTACAACACAACTCGTGACACAGCGGGTGAAACAGAGAGGACGGTAAATAATTTAGGTGAATAGGACTCTCTGCCCCGAACCCTCCCGCTCTGAGAGCTTGCCAATGAGCCCATGTGCCTGTGTATCTCATGCTTTCCAGTGCATGACTTATTGATGGCGAGAGTAACCGGTGCCGTGCAAACCCAGAACGAGTGGGAAAGAGTGCTTCCAATCAATAGGCCTGTGGGGATTGAGGCAAGCGGCGCACTATCGCGGTGACGTCACCATTGAAAGTAATTTAAAGAGTTAGATTAGATTTACTGCTGAGGTGACCCGGAGACATAACTGTTAAGACAGGCTTATAAAAGGTTTCCATTTTAAGGGGAGAAATACAGCGTATGAGTCCTTAAAACTCACAGCATTCATTTTAAGGCTGGTAAAGTGGAACAGGAGGGCGGTAAAGTGGTTAAAGAGTCCGGTTAGAAAGAATTTGGGTCGGTCTTCTGCCTCTTTTCTTTTAAAAATCCCTCACGTCAGCTGAGCGATGGATGTGAACACACTGTGTTGACGACAATATTTGGCGCCGTGGGGGACGCAGAGATGTGAAGCCAGATGGTGGAGACTAAATGTAGGTGCAAGAGTTTACTGCTGAGGTTGTTGAATTAGGTTATCAGCTGATAAGTCAAAAAAGAAAAACACAAGAGATTTTTGATGTCACAAGATATTTAGTAGGTAGGTTTCACAGATCATTAAATGTGGAGCCCCCCAGAGTCTTAACAGGCCAATTGAGTCCATAAAAGGGACTTCCTACATGACATGACAGGTGTGTGTTAAGACGTGCGTCTCAGGACTCACCTCCATTGCTGATTGCAGAGATTCCGCGGTGGAAGTCTTCAAAGCTGATCACTCCCAGTCCACTGGGGTCCAAAAACTTGGTCAGATCCTTTACCTGAAGGACAAAAGAAACATTCAAATATCATCAGTTCTGCCTAGATGCTTCCGGATGATGTCATAAATTCAGTAAGGAAACTACTTTACTGCAATGTTTGCACACTGACTTCAATGGAAAAACACGTACAGAAGAACAAGTCAGTCATTGAGCTGAGCGTAAGCTACGTTAAAAACTACTAAGAACTCTTTCTTGGGGTCACTTCACTGACACGGCAGTTTTACTGCAGAATTATGTGAACTCCAGAGATTATGATTGCAGGAGCATGAAGTCAATAAAAAACGACTTCTGACCTCCTGAAGGAAATCATATTTTGCCGACATCAAGTGTTTCTGGCTTTATTGGATTCAGGGCAAGAGTGAGCTTAAAAGAAGGAATAAAAATTTTCTCGAAAGCTTTACAGACAACTCGTTAGCACCAGGGACATGTTTTTAGGTAATAAATGAACGACGCCTTGTAGAATCCTTCTTACATTAGACGTTACATTATCTTATCTTAAACGCACATTTAGTTAAAGGCATGCATGTGTATATAAATGAAGCACTACAGCCTTTGCTGCATAGACACTTTGCTGCACTCAGCTGTTAGATGAGTTACATAGTTCACCTACACGCTGTATATTCCTGCAGTCAGTCACATGGCAACAGGCGGATGTGCACTTCAGTAATTACAGGACATCGGAGCGTAATAATACATTTAGTTATCTGGCTCCCAAAGACCTAACCTGGGTACTACATATGCGTCTGTATCGGTTATTGATGGCGCCGAGCAATCCCAATCTATTTACATAATTAATGGATGAAGTTAAATGTCATCTCTCGGGCTGTCTCCCAGCATTACACACCAACCCTGTTATTACAGTCAAATTTAAAGGCGTGCAGTTGCTGACAGAATTAGCTGGGAAGGAGCCTGAGAGTATGTCGGGCGAGGTTTCTGTGGTTTCAGCTCACTTTATTCCTCGAGGAAGCGAGCACACACGATGTGAAGACAAGACTCACATTCTGTGCGTGTGTGGCTTCTGTCTTCAACACTTTTTTTGTATCAGTTACACATAAAAAACAAGTTGATCTGCTTAGAAACGCTGAGCTGTGACTCTGAGAAGGCTGAAACTCCAACAAACCCCGGGGCTTATGATCTGGGTTTGGTGAATTAAGCCCAGCTGTAGTTAGAGAGAGGAGGAGTGTTGGTTCACACTGCAACGCTAAGTTTAGTGTGCGGATGCAGGGGCTCATCCAACTGCCATCTCTGACATGCTCAACCTTTCCATGCGGTAGGTTTGCTACCGGCCGTAGGCTGAAGAAGGGTTGGGGGAGAAACCGGGTGTTTTAACTTGTGAACTGAACTTCTGACGTTCGGTTGAGGTTATAGCGGTGGGCGTTAGAATGCAGCTTTTAGTTTTCCGTTCCTCAACGGAGCAGCGCAGCTCACAGGAAGTAGTGTTGTTCCATGAAGCTGAATCAGAAACACCTCTGCTAAGTGAGGTGATGAAAACTCAGGCGACAGAGAGATGAATCATGAGCGCCTGACTCTGACAACTTCTATAACATGCGGTGAATTATTATTGTTAGTTATTGCGTCTGCAGTATGTAGGGCGGTGTACTGTAGTGACATACGACTTAATGGGCCGGATGAACCGCTGTCAGAGCCGAGGCAACCAGAGCACTATATGATGTGGAAGCGATCCATGGCCTACATCAGACTTGTTAAGCTTCTTCAGCGGTGCCGGGTCCCTCAGGTCTTGTGAGCAAAGTCTTTTTGGCTATTCCTAGGTCTAACCTAAAAACTACAGGTGAATGGGATTATAATCCAGTTGTATTTTGGCCCCCGAGACCCTGGAAAGGCCTCTCCACGGCTGTTAAACTTGCCCCCCCCCCCATGTATATTTAATTAACTTAATGTTGTTGTGTTGCAACTGCACCGGATTATCAATCTATGGTCTCTTGTTTTTGATTGTTATAATGTACATTTGACCTGCTGTCTGACTGCCTCCATTGTTTTGGGTCTCGCAACATGCTGTATAATTACAGAGTTTACTGGCATAAAAATGTACTTCTTAAAACTATTTTACAATGGTACTTTCTGGATAAGTATCTAAAATGCAAAAACACAGTGTTGTATAGATACTGTATTATGTATTGTTACAGCCCAGAGAGACACTGTTAAGGCAGATATAAAAAAAAAATTTTTTAAAAACACCAAGGCAACTCTGTCAGCCCCACAGCGGTGCGGAGCAGCGAAGGCACTGTGTGGTTTTTCTGTTTCCTCTATTTGTGTCTAATCAGTGTCGGGGCACGCCTGACCGCCTCCACACAGACCACTGTTGTGCGTAACCCCATGGAGAAGAATACGCTTTTGGTGAGAGTCTTTCCCTGGGGGGGGGGGGGGGGGGGGGTATTTCACAATAGTTCCGAAGACAAAACTCCGATAACCGTGATCATGTAAGCCTATAGCGGGGTTGGCGGTAGATGAAGAAGAATAAGGCAGAATGATCTTAGGGTATGAAAACATTAAAGCACACACATACGCAGAAAAAGTGAACTCAAGAGAGGGGACGTTTCAGGCCATGGGGACATTCCATTGTGGATTAGAGGGGCAGTACATAAAAGCAGCGGGTGATGGGGAGGGAGGCTGGCCAAAAGTAGGTTGGGAGTGTAGGCCGACACGAGAGACACGACCACAATGCGGTTCAATATGGCTTTTGTGCAGAATTGGGGTCAAAACCAGTGAGCGAAAGCAGTGAGCCGGGGTTAGAACGATCTTTTCAATCGCTGAATTCGAAGATCAGATGCCTGCCGGACATTTCTCGTTTGAGGACGACGTCCGTCTTTCAAGACACTAAAAACTACAGTAAATCAGACGGTTTCACGAGACTGACTTGACATCTAAAGACTTCAAATCAACCTTCTAATAGTTGTGAATAGTATAAAAAGGGGTTCTGCTGAGAAACCGCTTGTTGAAATGCGTTTAAAAGTTGACTTCATTTCTGCATTACATGATGCTCATATTCAAACCACAATGATGTACCTGTGTGTGTGTGTGTGTGTGTGTGTGTGTGTGTGTGTGTGTGTGTGTGTGTGTGTTTGCACTTGGTCACTATCGTTCCCTGGAATCATGCTGGAGACAACATTTGCATGCTTAGCATACAAGCACCAGCCGAACACACACATGCAAATACCTCCTGAATAACTTCCTGCTGAGGGTGACGGGTTGCTGGCATATTTGCAAAGTGGTACACAGTAATACACATGCCAGGCCTGCTCCTAGCCCCCAACTACACTATTAGAAAAGTAAATATAGATACTAAATTGTACAAAATTTCCTCTTTTAGAGGAATAGCAACTAAAGTGTAAGAGTGTAACCGTTAACAAGACTTCCACTTGGCTTCCATCCCTACCGGCAATTTAAATTTTTTATTGTTTTAAAGTGTTATTTATGGATGTCCTTATGAGTTATGACCTATGTCCTTGTGCTTTTCTCCACCACACTGCTGAGATACTTGTTTTCCCACCATGGCCCACAGTATATTTCACTAATCTGCAGGTGTGGAGGCTTTTCAAACCACTTTAATTAACCTCCAGAGGACTGAACTACGAGGACATATGAGGGCAAAGCGTATTCAAATATGAGAAGCACACATGTACTGCAAGCAGATATGAGAAGAGCGAACCATCGGCTACCTCGGCAAAAGAAACGATCTGACTTTGGCTGCGTGTCGGCCTTGTTAGATCAGACCCGACTTTACCGCTGGTCCTTGAGTTCAGCTACTGAATGCTAAAACCACGGAAAGGTTTCATGCATTATGTAACATTCCACAAATTCTGAAGATAAGTCCGTCTCCTGCGTGCTCACTTATTGCAAATGAGAAAGGCAAAACATGCCAACATGTCTCTCTGATCACGAAAGGAGGGAAATCTGAGAAGAGTTCCCTTCAAGAGCACAAATTTGCTCTTGATTCCAGATATTCGATCGCCAAAAAAGAAACAGGTAATCAATCTGCACAAATAAACAAATCTAAACAGCTGGAATCTAAACAGTACGGAGGAACAGTAGAAACGGATCACACCCATGGAATAAAACCATCTCCCCGTGTCATGTCAATGTCTCACCTTTAGCACTGCCTAGCAAAACAACAGGTGGAAATGATTTACATCACACTAACATGACAAAAGCTCCTCTAGCCCTAAAACAAGGTCATGGGCAGTTAGTTGGTGGATTGGCACCCAGACCATGGACTCCCTCTGACTCAGGGAAATACATTTCACTCTTAATCCTTCACAATTCCCCCGCTTGGGGAGCCACAGATACCTACGGCTAGACATGGGACGGGTCAGGGGCACCAGGGGCGCTTTGAACCGGGAGGGACGGGATTAAAAAGGGTTAGCGAGCCAGCGTCACACTCTGTGTGTGTGTGTGTGTGTGTGTGTGTGTGTGTGTGTGTGTGTGTGTAGTACCAACAACTAAGCATCATCACCCAAAGGCCTTGCTCAAAGTACCTCAAAAAGAGTTTTAATTGAGCTGGTTAATATATTCTTTAATTAAACATGTTGCCCCCCCGTCTAAAATCAACACAGGGACACATTTTTAGATGGATTATAAATACTGCAAGTATCTTATCTTCATGAAGAAATAGAGATCATTAAATGAGTTTAAAAAAAGATATCTCATACATGTTCATCAGGACAGTTCTGTGTGTTGCAGCTACCGGTTAGGTTGCATCATTGTTTGCATTTTACCATTATTTGCAAATGGTGTGATCACTTGCTGAAGCTGAGTCAGATTCTTGTAAACAAATAGATACAGACGAGCACGTCTGACAGGAAAAGAAACTGACGTTATTGTTACTCCGGGGACGTGAGACACGTGTCAAATGTGTATATTGTGAATTTAACTTCCGGTTGAAAACTAGACCAACGCCTGAGCCTCAAAGGATCTGGGTAATACAGTTTAGTTAATACCTTTACATAGATTAAACAACGACAAACTCTAATGCAGCAAACAGCCCCTCTTCCCCTTCACTGCTGGTATAAGTAACGGTGAAACTATTTCACTAAAGGGCCATGAGCAACACATGGGTGAGGGTCATGTGGGTGGAGTGACTTCTCCAGAGATTATCCCCAAATATGCAAATGAGACACTGAGGTTTTTTTTTTGTTTCTTTTGACATATGGAGGAGTGCTGGGCCGGACAGAATTCATTACAGCCAATATGCTTGACATATTTATCTGGATGATAACCCAAATCCTGACTCTTGGACACTCACCAAATATAGCTGACCGACTAATCCAGGCATGGTTTTAACAATACGCACGGGTATTAGCCAAATCTATCACATTGATTGTACCACATTGACTCACTTTACTTTTAAAAATAGTGACTTGCAAATAGATT
This sequence comes from Anarrhichthys ocellatus, assembly GCF_004355925.1. Taxonomy (NCBI): domain Eukaryota; kingdom Metazoa; phylum Chordata; class Actinopteri; order Perciformes; family Anarhichadidae; genus Anarrhichthys; species Anarrhichthys ocellatus. The sequence goes on from NW_022280034.1 coordinate 10,524,577, forward strand.
AAGATCCTAACCGACTTGCAATGCTGATAGCAAAGTGACAGATAGATTTCAGTTCATTGAATTAAGCAGGCTTTTTTTGCAAGAAGCTCTCTCTCTCTCTGAGGTTCAGCAGAAAAATCTATTATAAACCATTTATATGGTTTTACACAGAGCCTCACTCAGCATGCATTACCCAGAGGCTGCTGCTGCAATCTCAAAAACAAGGACATCAACAGAAAAATAAGGCATCTCACCTGATCGGCCCCGTAGGCGGCAGCAAACTCCATGAACTCCTCGATACGGACAAAGCCGTCTCCGTCCTGGTCTAAAGCGTCGAACACAGCTTTCAGCGGGGGGACGTCTTCCTCCCTCGTATCCACAGCCGAGACCATTGGCAGTGAGTCATCTACCACCATCTTAGAGAGAGAAATGGTCTCCACAGTTTGCTCACTAGTCCATCCGGCCTCAGGAGAAGACGTGTGTAAATCCGAAACGGAGAAATCAAAAGAAGCCACTTCGTGACAATCTGCTCCTTCGAGCCGGTTCCTATCCGGCAACCTCTCCTCTTCCCTCTGTTCGGTTGCTGGATCGGGAACGCCTCCATTCTGGACACCCGGCCGGGGTTTCAAGTCCCAAGTTTCCTCGTCATGGACCTCATCCGTGGTCGAGCACGGGTCCAACGCCATTGCCCCATTCCCTTGATTTTGGGCCTCAGAACAAATATTGTCCTCCATCAAACCCGCGGACTCATTCTCCACAGAGCAGGTCTCAGTGGTGGAATCCCCCTGGACGAAGACATCTTCAGCCAGAGGCACCGTCAGCGATGGAGGTTCAGCTGATGAAGGTTCGGCTGACAGACGCAGAGCAAATGAGTCATTCTCACCTTGTCGCTCTGAAGTCACACTTCTATTTACAGTCGCTCCCGCGTGATCTACCTCTGACTCCTCTGCTGATAAATCTAACGGCACACCTGTGCAGATAACAGCGGGAGGACTGTCGGGACGCAGGCTCAGACTGCCGTCACAATCTGGAACCTCCAGGTCCAACAAAGGCACAGATCCTTCGCAGAGCTCCAGCAGTGTGTGGACTTTGTTGGGTGGGAGGCAGTTCTCAGGTAAACCTGGCTGGGTAGAGCTCCAGGTTGGAGGCAGATCAGTCACTTGATCAGGGAATAAACCTGTGTCTCTGGTTTCAAGTGACAAAGTCTCCCTCCCTGCCTCCTCCTCCTCTTGTGACAGGTCTACCAGCTCCTCACTGACACCCTGTGGGTTCGACTCACCCGAGGAGTCTGGGGGGAGCCAAGAGAGTCCATTCGAGAGGAGGTCCACCAACAGAAATGGATCCCCTGTGTTGGTAATGTCCGACAGAGAGGCTGGCACACTGAGCCCCATTAGCTCAGCCTGACTACTGAGGGTTTCCAGAGGGCCCTCTTCACGGGCAGAGCTTTTTCCAACCATATCAGTGAGTTTGGGAGAAAATAGCCACGACAAAGTGCAGTCACTCAGCTCATCAGGTCGCTTTTCTGTGAAGGACTCTATGTGAGAAGTACCACGGAGAGGAGCGTTGGGATTATTGAACTGATCTCCCTCAAACTGCAAACCACCACAGGAAAGATCAGAGATATTTATTAGGTCGTCCAGCTCTACTACCGGCTTGTCCTGGTAAACGTTTTCTTCTTCTTCACTTTGTTGGAATGTCTGCTCCTGGTCGCCGTTTCTGAAATCCAAACCTGTCTGGCCACCCTTGTTTTGACCTAGCTCACCTCCATTGTCTGAATCCAGTGGGTGAAATCCGAGAGGAAACGCATGTTCTGACTCCCACTGTGTGAGCCCCAAAGGGCCAGACAGGACGGTCGCTTCCATTTATACTTCTGTGATCGACTTTACACAAAGCTGGTGTACTATCTCACTGCTGTCGTCGAGATCCAGCTCTTACACTTTAATGCCATGTTGTTAAACGGCATCCTGCAAGCATTGATCAACGTTAGGTAGGGTTTAGAAAACAGTCAGGCAACGGATTAACAAATACTATTTGTTGTTTTAACTCCAGTAGCTGTCATCCACATCTTGGCAACAATGTAACGTAAACTCAAAATCCATTGTAATGTCTTAGCCTCGCTTACGTGTGTTGACCTACTATGTGCCTCAGCTCTGTCCTCAGATCCACGTCTGGTTGATGCCAAATGGTTCAGCTTCAGCACATCCAACGTCAACATGCTTCACCTCGGTCTGGAAGCTGGCAAATCACCGCGATAAAGTCTCAGAAAACCACCGACAGCATCTCTTCTCGTGAGCCAATTTGACAAATAAGTTAACGCGTTAAGTCGCCAGTGTATGTCAACATTAGCTTTCTTAGCCGATTATCCGATTCTTATCCAGCGCAAGCTAATTTGCCGAGGAAACGATGCGGGCAGACCTGGAACCTAAATAAACCTCGAGCTATAATGTTAAATCTCTCATAACGACACGAACAGTAATAACCTCCCACCGAACGCATGATAGCGACCAACGTTAACTCCTCCTTCGAGCATCCCACTTCTTCCGTGCCATTGGCCCAGAGACGCTGCTAGCTGACTAAGCTAGCGAAATTAGCCTATTAGCTAGCTTAACGCGCGAGCCAGTCCAGCTCGTACCCCTTCCAGCTGAACGTAACCGAAGAGTAGCCACGCTATCCCGCTGTTTAAAACGCAACTAGGGACACTGTCGCCTCCGTGATAGTCCACGGTTATGTCTTCATTTTGAAGCCGTTTTCAAAGCGACAGTCCACCTGTGTGTCCGTCAGCAGACAGGCCACACGAGTGACGAGACGAAACCTCTGCAGATTCTTCTATCGTCCTCGTCTCACAAACACTTCAGCGTCCCTCCTCGAAGCCAGTGGTGAAAGAAAAAGGGGGATGAAATACGAGCAAAAAGCTCCATCATTTGGCCGTCAGTCCACCTATGTTCATTACAGAAAGCTCTCGCATCAGCATCAGCAGCGTCCCATCCTCCTCCTCCTCCTCCAGCCGCATTCACAGCGCTGACGTTTCACGCAAGCGTACAAAACACCCCGCAGTATCGGGCTTCAGATCGGCTATCGAGCGGTCCTAGTGTTTGTGTTGGTTTCAAAACAGTGTCCTGCACTCATGTAGACATGTTTTAAGTAAGCAGCCCTTCACACAGGTTACAGTTCAGGGTCTGATAGAGGAGCCCTCATCTGCTCAATGACATTACAGCAGTAGATGTTTGCAAAGGGACCGTTTCTTTAAGCGTAACTATTATATAACACATGAACCAATATGAAATAGTTGGAGAGCTCAAGTGGACAGATATTTATTGTTTTGATGAAATAGTGACTGTTGAGTGGTTGCAAGTGTAACGTTTTGGCGCCCCCATCTGACCTGCAGAGGGTTGTTTTTCTCTCTCTTCAGGTTTGCATGCTGCATCTCATTTAATCCTTCAGAACATAATCAATATTAGTATAAGTCGCAAGAAAAGGAAAAACCCCTCAGATGTGGGGTCCCAACCCCTAGGTAGGGGGGGAACCACTAATTAAATCTACTGGATTTGCATTACCAACAGTCGTCTCCTCTCTACAGGTACAATCTAAGCCTCAGACACAATTGCATGTACATTAGCAAAAAGAACACATAACTTGCAATAGTAAACTTTTATTAATAAATCAGAGGTACTGAAAAATCACATTACATGAAAAGCATGACAATACACAGCAGTGTAATGGGTTAAAAAAAAAAAATTAAAAAAAAAATCACCAAATTGTTATATAAATTGATTTATTACTAAGATTGTAAACACATAATACAGTAGGTATACAGTATGTTAGTGTTCAACTCCTGGCACTTAGCAATACACTCTTGAAGCAGCAGTGGGTGAGATAAACCACAAACACTGGACATGTAGCATGATCAGTTCTACAGATGGCCTAAATTACTCTGTTTTCAGCATTTACTTGTCCACTTTCTTTTCAGATGACCAATAACCTGAAAGCCAATCAGAGAGACAAGTGAATTAATATAGGTTATACTGTTTTCCTGTCATTTAAACCATTTGACTTTAACTCTCTAAAAAACAGAAACAACACAACGCAGAGCACAACCACGTTCTCAGTCATACGGTCTCTCGACATGGACCTAAAGCTGCCCCTCCCCCTACACACCTGGGTCAGGAGGACAACAGAGCCCCTGTTCAGAGTTTAGCAGATTTAGAGACTATACCCAGCAGCATGGAGACGTCGTTGGCCGAGGTCAGCCACGATCCGCCGTCCGCCACCAGGATGGCTCCGGTTACATAGGAGGAGGCCCGGCTGGCCAAGAAAAGAGTGCAGTGGGCCATCTCCGTCTTGTTGCCGGCTCGCTGCAAAGGAATGGACTGGAACGCACCAGCAGCCTCCCCTCTGGGACCACCTGAGGCATTCAAAGTACAAAGAAACTCAGTGCTGTTACGCTTTTTTTGACGGACCCCTACAGGCCTGTCAAATGAAGACAAGCTTCATCAGCTCCACCCGTCATGTTCCAAATATGTCCTTTTGAATAGAGCATAACTTTATGTTATTTAACACTATTAATTATGGAAATGTAGTTATTGTCAACTGATTAGCAATTTCTATTAGCTAAAAATATCAATTATTGCTATTTTTACTGGAGCTTTCTGAGTTTAGAGTACAGCGTGTACATAATGATACAATAGTATTGCAAAAGCCATGTAACAAATTGTGACTTTGGTATTATCAGCCGATAAAAATAGCCCAAAAAGGTAAGTTTCTGGACAACCTCCCACCTGTTTCTGAGGGTTGTGTGTTTGTTTCTTACTGTAAAGAGATCAAACCGTTGTTTATAATAAAAGATACAAACTACAACAAATATTTAGTTGAATCTTTACCCAGTCTGCGGAAGCCCTCCGTGCCAGAGACAGGACCTGGCGCCACAGCGTTGACTCTCACCCCACTGGGCCCCCACTCCACAGCCAGGTGCTTAGTCATGGCATCTGGGGACAGCAGAGGCAGCACTGAGTCACCGATTCTAATTTTGATATTTAATTGCAATATCAGTAAGAAAGCTCTCACCATTTGCAGCCTTAGCAGAGCCGGCATGCACCTGGAGGCCCTGTCCCCTGTATCCAAGTGTTGCAGAGATGTTTACTATGTTGCCACCATGAGCCTGAAAACACAAATGATGGTAGACTCAAAAAAAAAAAAAATGCAATGGGTAAAAAATTAAATCTGTTTAATAGTGCAGAAGCAGCAGTTTAAATCCCCTTTAGAGACGAGGTATTCAGTAATCTCTGATCTTTACTGGCCTCTTGTGGTGACCAGAGTGAACTGCAGAGAGTGAATCTTGTTGAAAATGATTGATTAACCTAGTTGTGTTCCCTAAAATACTGTATTATCGTCATCTCAGCACAACGTATAGCTCCTTCACATGGAACTGGGACTTATTGTGTCACGCAGACAGGAAATGTACTGTACCTGGAACCACTTCTCATAAACCACCTTGCTGGTGTTGAATGTACCCATGGTGTCGATCTCCATTACCGTCTTGAAGGCATTGAAGGAGAGCGAGGTAGCCGGGCAGAGGAAGTTTCCAGCAGCATCTGTCAACAACAGCCACCGTGACTTTAACCAAAGCCATTAAAAGCTATAAATGCATTAACGATGTTACACGCACAGGTGTTACGTAGCGACGTTAACAGTTTGTAGATGGGACTAGGGTGCAAAGATAGACGATAAAGACAGATACAGCATCAGGAAAGTTGATGATTAAACTAAAATCTTTCACACTTGACCTTGTGTTCAAAAGTACACGTGTGTATATTCACGCTAGACACCTTAAAATGTATTTGCACCCATGTTGGCAGGATGCATTGTACACTGAGAAGAGTGTGAGGGTGAGAGAATGTGTGCTCCCACCACAAACACAGTGATTATCAGCACAAAAACACGTTTTTTTCGGGCTCGTTAGTAAGAGGTCACATACTGTTAATGAGGATGTCTACGCGTCCCAACTCTTTCAGCGTCTGGTCCACAGCAGCTGCGATGCTCTCAGGCTTCCTCACATCCAGACACATGGGGAGGCAGCGGCGTCCGGACGCTGCAGACAGCTTTTTAGCTGCCTAGGCAGACATTAAGGCCAATACATTAATATCTATATCCAGGTGTAAGGGATATCATTTTAGGATTGCGGAAATGATGTAAGAAGAATCACCTCTTTGAGCTTGTCCAAGTTCCTGCTTGCAATCACTGTGTCGCAGCCATGCCTGAAGGAAAATAAAGAAATATAAGAAATGTTAAATGGACTGTAGAGTGCTAGTCTTCTGACCATGTAAAGCGCTGTAACACTACACCATGCAAGGTGCCACCGGCCCATCAGGACTCTATTTAACCATTCATACACCGCAGGCACAGCTTGCGGGAGCAATTTTGGGGTTAAGTGTCTTGCCCAAGGACACATCGATTAGCGGAGCCGGGGATCGAACAGCCGATCCTCCGATTCACGCTCTAACACCGAGCCATGATCGCCCCAATAACAATATTAATGACCAAAGGCTGTATTGTGTTGATTAGAACATGAATGTTCAAGTCAAGAGCAGCAGCTTCATGTTGGGGTTAATCTGACTAGACAGCCAGGACAACAGATGCAATAACAGTGCGTGCTGCTCATTTCGCTAAAAAAATAAAAAATAAAAAATCATCCATTTGTGCCACATGAGTCAATTATTGAACTATTTCAACTTTGTCACACAAGCGAAATGATGGAAGTCTGACCGTCAGATAACAAAACCAGAAGGTTTAAAGTGCACCTACATATATCTCGCTCACACATTTGAGTGTTTTAGAGTAATAGTGATGACATACTGGTGACAGAGCATTGACTCTACATGCATATATTGTTATACTATACATGCAGCAATAATTTAAGGAGTGAAATTTGACTAAATATAGTATATTACTGCAAGATCTGGGCATGCTGTGGAGAAACAAGCAGGTTAATCCCCTCACCTCATGAAGATTTCGGCTATCCGGAGTCCAATGCCAGATCCACCACCTGTAATAAAAGCAACCTGATCCCTGAAAAATAAAGTGCAAGCCCTCAAAAGGTCACTTATTGTGGTTATTGCAGTAGCAAGCATATCAACAACACTTGCTTCCCTCACTCTAAAATCACACCAGGCAATGGGAACTACATGTAAAGGTTTCCATACGTACTTCAGCAGATCTGGACTGTAGACGTGTGTGTATGAAGCCAGGCAGTCATCGGTGCCAACATCTTCGGGCAGCGGCTCTCCTTTCCGCTGTGGCTCTGCCATGCTGATGAATAATGCGCGTTAATTAGATGCAATCAAAGCGTCATTACCGTAATCACAATGCAGTAAATGACATGGTCTGTGAATGCAGGCGGTGCGCAAAATAACAGAAACACTTTAGGATGCAATGGTACTCTGCAGCAGTTTGGTGAAGCTAATGCTTGTTGTCAGCTTTGCCTTTAACTCTCAGGAAGCAGTGAAGTTCAGTTGACATGTAGGTTAACGACAGCTAGCTACTGTCATGTTACCTTCTGAGTAAAACAAGCTAGTTCTCTCGTCCAGCTCCTCTTGGATGAAACACGACTTCCACACGAAGCAACTAACTCGGAAAGGCCCCCTCACATTTGTGCTTCAACCCGCTACTTGTGTCTTTAACAGCAGGAACTATTTGTACCTTGGACGCTAACTTTTTTGCCATCCTTGAGCGATGCATTGTGGGCAATGAAGTCCGGTCGAGGTGCGTTCAAGAGCACAAATATCTTGCAATCCTAACTTATTCTCGTTTATTTAATACAGAATATGTTATTACAGAAAGTATATGCATGAATTGGGGTTAAAAAAAACTAAAATAAATAAAAAATAATACAAATAAAAATAAAATACTGCGAGCACTGGACTTTAGAGGTCAGGATTGATTTGATTCAACCTATAGAGGGGCTGTAAAGGTCTTTGACAATCTGGAGCGCAAAGGAGAACCCAGTGAGTCTGTTGCTCATCAACAATAACATCATCCTCTAGGATGGCACCAGCGAGGGAGTCCACCGGTAAACCAACACTGAAATGAACGATCCGTGGTTTACAGTTTCAGGGCTGATGCTGATCAGTGTGCATTAGTCTGAGAGTGGCCCTTATTGATCTGTAATCTGGGATTTACTGTTGGGAAGAGCCCAGTGCAATGGATACCCGTCTGTGCACTGAGAGGTCTGAGAGTATCAGAATTGCAAGATGAGTGCTTTAGTAACTTGATTTGTTTTTCAAGAGGCCGGAGTAAACGGCAAAAGCAGAACAGTAGAAGATTCGAGGAGATGATCGTGGATGCTTTTTACACCACAGAAGGTTTTAACAGCGTGAGTTTACCGCAGATGACCTTCCAGTGTTCTGACCTTTTTCAAAGTTATAGACGTATATATATATTTATATATACGTATATATATATCCATATATTATGTTTGGGATGTGTTTGTCTACCTTCTTAACATTAGCTTCTATTATTCTAGTATATTATAGTATGCAAATCACCCACTTCATGGTGAAAATGAACTTGCATTATCTTGTTTTCATGGTAAACGTTATATTACTTATGTAGGGGTAGTTGTACTGCACTGAATTACCATGCAACATTAATACAAATCATTTTTTTTTGAAAAGCAGATAATGTTTCTATGATGGATTACCAAACTGACTTTCTTACCAAGTTCTATTAAACTAAATAAAAAGGATTCCAAGATGAAAAAAAACTTTCACAAACTTGAAACAAATCGGGATGAATGGTCAGCCTGTTGTGTACACATGATCTGTACGAAAAACTTCAGAATTATAATACTAGTCTCTAAATTGATGCCAAAAGACAGATGGCGCCATTTGTATCGTCTGCTTTAATCCACTGATAAAACTATTCGCAGTACTCTCAATATGTACCTACAGGAAACATGCAAGAGAATGCCTCTCTCTGTAAATAATATATAATATATATATAATAAATAAACATATATGGTTCAAATTAGTGAAACTTGATTCACTTGTTTTCCTGGAGGCTGTGCAGATAAAGTACGTTAAATACTGTCTGTGAAATGTTCCAGCAGGCATAAAAACAACAATGGCTAAAGAGATTTTGATTTACAGATTTTAAAAAGCTTAAATAGTCTTGTTTTATGGTGGGGATTTTAAGATTTTAGTGGCTTTTTAGGTAATCCTCCTTTCCTTTCTGTTTTTTTCCCTCAGATTAGATGTTTCTCCAAGCCCCTTCCAGTTTTAGTACACACTGTAAACCGTACTTTGGCGTTTCATTTTTACCTCTTTACTTAAGATTTTATTTAATTAGTTCATTTCTTTTTGCAGCACTCTTTATACCATCTTCCCATCGGTTTTTGAATCAATAAAAATAACTTACAAGACGATTAAGTAATTTATTTACTGGTAAAGGCTAAAACCGTGTTCAACAGTAGCATAAGAGGAGAAGAGTCATGAAGTCAACAAAACAAACAAAGTGACTCACTAACGTGAGGCTACATCCACACTGATAAGCTTCCTGTAGTTAAGCAGCAATATCTATTAAAAGGTTGTGAACGTTAGCTAACATTGGCCACCATAAGCTGCTAGTAACACCAGACAAAGTGAGGCTGTAGCAGCAAAACCCCCGAGTGTGTTGAAGTGAGTTGAGTTGTCATTTGCTAGAAACAAGTGTTATTTTCTTTTTTTCTTTAAAATGATACAAAGTCTTGCTTTTCAAGAAAAGAGTCGTTTGTCAAAGGGTGCTTGTTGAACATGTTTTAAAGAACCCTGATGCAGGAACATCAAGGCATGTACAAAAGACTGTCTTTATTCAGACAACCAGACTAAATGACTCAGACAGTAAATTGTTTCATGAGCCAGACACAGCTCAAGCAATAAAGGTCCATTATCCCCTGCCGGCCCAGTGGCCAGAGCAGGCCTACAGCCCCACAGCGGGTCCTGGACTGTGTCTCTGCTCTTGGACAGTCTGTGCAGCTTTGCTCTGGACTTCTGTTGCTGGGTTTGACTTGTCGGATTGTCCTTTCTCCTCCAGACCTACCAGCCTGCTGCTGACCTCCCACAGCCTGCGAGCTGCCTCCTCATCCAGGGCTTGGGGCGCCGGTTCCTTTTCTGTCATCACGTCATAGTACCTCCCCGTCACCCCTTCCATCTCCTCGGACACTGCCAGGTAGACGCTGGGCTGGGCCCCCAGCTCTGGGCTCTTTACCAACATGGAGAAAAAGGGACCTGTCGGGGGGGGGGTGGTGCAGGTTTAAACTCAGCAGGAATACCATGCTTTAACCATCTTTCAGATCCTATCCTTTATTAGATTTATTGGCAAATGTCAAGTGACAATCCCGGAACTTACTGGATTCATGTAGTTGTCGGTGGTATATGACGAAATGAAACGCTTACATGAATGTGCAACAATTATGTTTGTTCATATCCAAATCTGGCACACGTTGCTCTGTGGATTTGTATTATCTTTTAAATGATCTCAATAACAAACACGGTTGTCCTGTGGAGAGGATTTTTATTACCTTTGAGTGCATGTATTAACAAAACTAACTAATTGCACTATAAAAAAACAAATGTGCAATCACTGAAAAAGTAACAAGAGCGTGCATCAGCATTGGTAGCACTGGTGTACTTTGATTTCAGAGGTTTTATTTGAACTGTAATATAATCTTAGTTGATGTGATGTAGACACTTTATAATGAATGTTTTTACAGTTCAAATGTTGTGGATAGGAAACTTTTTCTAAACAGAAATACAGTCAGTTTATGTTTTATATTTCCACAGACCAAGTAGATGAGAATAGAAAACTCACTGAGTAGACCAATGCCATGTAGCAGAGCTCATACAGCCCGAGCTATTTGTTCCATGTGCATTGGGTATAAGCATTTATTGATTTCTCTAAATTCAGAATCCAATAAGAAAGCCGGATACTCACTGAGCACAGAGCTGGAGAACTGTGATTGGTGCAGACCCGTGTGCCTCCCGAGCTCCGTGGCAACAACGCCGGGGTGCGCAGCATTCACTGTGACTCCTGTGCCTGTTACACACACACACACAGCATTGTTTAAAAATATACATCCACCGGCCAATTACAAACAAGAACATAGGCCGTACTCCCTCCCACACATGCCCACATATGCATCAGCCCGTAGACTTGCCTTGTAATCGCTTGGCGAGCTCTCTGGTGAACAGAACATTGGCAAGCTTGCTCTGACAGTACGCCTGCTTGGTATCAAACTTCTTCTTCTCCCAGTTCAAGTCCTCGAAGTCAATCTTTCCAACAATGTGGGCGAGCGAGGCCATGTTGATCACTCTGCTGGGGGCGGACTCCTTCAACTTATCCAGCAGCAGGTTGGTCAACAAGAAGTGGCCTGGAGGAAGACAGAAACGACCGGGGTCAGGTAGGGATGGAGAGAGCGAGGCTTTCTTAGAATTAAAATACAGTTTAGATACATTTTCTCACAGAGAGTTGAGAAAAACCAGACACCCCCGTCTGTCTCCGTTTGCCTGCTTGTTCAGTTAAAGTCGGTACCTAAGTGGTTAACTCCAAACTGCATGTCGAAGCCATCTTCTGTCTTCCCTGCTGGACATCTCATGACTCCAGCATTGTTTACGAGTACATCCACACGCTGCTCCTCTACAAGACAATGGACTTGTTATTTAAGAAGCCGTTACTGGGTGTGCTTTGTTTCAATAACTGAACACATAACTGGAGAAGAGACAGAGCGACACGCTTTGTTTTCTCACCTCGTTTGATTCTCTCTGCAAACTCTCGAATGGATTTCACGGAGGCCAGGTCGAGGTGACAGGAGTAAACGTGAGGATTCAGGGTCTTCCCTCTTATTTCCTTTGCAGCCGCCTCGCACTTCACCATATCCCGACATCCCATAATGATCCGACCCCCTGAAAGATGCCGAAATGGGGGAAAGGAGTGTGTCATTGAGGGCAGAAGAACCGCTAAAGATTTTATAATTTGTGGGGGGTTTTTTTGCATTCAATTCAGAGTCATAATTATTTTCTCCGCACCTCTCTTGGCCAGTTCTTGGGCAGTCTCCTTCCCGATGCCCGTGTTGGCTCCTGTTATAACCACAGTCTTTCCATTGATGGTGGCCTTACTGGGACACCGGCCTCCAGTCACATGGTTCCTATGAGAATAATTAAGTTCAGTGCCATCTTATTTAATAGCACACCTCCTCTTTCAACATCACAACCAGGCGTCATGGATTTCTCCCTCAAACTGAAAAACATATCTTGTCTACCTTGTGCCAAAAACAATTGCCAAATGGGAAAGGCGGGCCACTGCAACACGGCCCCAGAACTTCAAGGGCCCAAAAGAAAGCTCAAGGCTTACTGTGTGTGAACTGGTTTGTGCTAATCTTATTATTTTAAATAAATTAAAAAATATATATATATGATTATTATATATATGAACTGATGTAATAAGGGCCTTAGTTAGGTGGAGCTATGCTTGTAATCACATGATGTAACATAAGTGAAAACACTGGTGTGGCTAGACGTAGCATGGCGTGATTGTGATTGTGTAGCATGTCCTCTTCCCAGGTTACGAGGTGGAGAGGAGGTTGTGTGGCTCAGGCTCTAGCTGTTTGTCGACACCTGGAAGCAGCGTGACGTCCTCCTGGATCCACCTATTTCCCATATCTTCACCATGTTGTCACATGGATTGTCTATATTGTAATTGTATTATGTTAGTCTATTCTATACTCTACACACACACACAACATCTATTGCAAGTCTGTCTGTCCAGGGACAGGGATCCCTCCTCAGTTGCTCTCACTTATGCTTCTTCCATGTTTGGTCGGGCTGTATAAATAAAGTTGTCATGACTGTTACACAGTTCTAACACATGGTTAAACAAAGAATTTCCTTAAGTTCACACTAGCCTTAATAACTGTGAGTGAGCGAACAGAATGACACCTTTACAATCTATTCAATACAATACAATAACGTTATAAATGCTGCCTTTGTGCAGCCTATCCATCTGTATAGCTGAGTCATGGAGGTTGTACTTTGTGGGCTTGTTGTCCTGGCTTGTGTACAGTAAGTTAGTAGTTAAGTGCTGTCTCCTCACTATGAGAACGAAGCTCAATACTAACGTTACTTACTTAATAAGTAGCTGCTAGCGTAACATGTATAGCAGCGTAACGTTACATGTATAAGCGGCAAATGTGACACAGACAAGTGTAAAATACACAGTTGCATCACGATACAGTGGGTTTATCTCTACTCACTTCAGTAAAGCAGCAGCTCCAAACACTGCTCCAAAAAAAGAGACTGGTAAAACATATCTGCTCATGGCTTCCGAATAATGCGGGCGGCATTTATAGCTTAAAAAACGTGGTTCTAACACCGTTTCCACAATTTGGTTTGATAATATACTCTCAGTGCCACAAGGTTAAGCGCGCATGTTTTTAGCGTCATCGACTGAGCGTAAAGCCCCATGGTATTGTGGGAAATGAAGTGCAGAAGGAGGCGTACGTCCAAAACAAGCAATAAACGACTTTTTAGCAACATTGTTGCATGGATTTTGTAAATAACAGGCACAGTTGTAAAAAGTACAGTAACAATGTGAGTGATTTTATATCTAGAGAATTTATTGTGTGTTTTCTGTTACTCTTTCAAAAACATCTTTACAATTAATTCTGGCGTTTGTTTTTTACTCCTGAGATGTATGAAAGTGAAGCTAACTCAGGGAATCTCTCAATTGCATTCACATTTGTCCTTGCGATCACATGTTGGGAATAAAAACGTCATGAGGACAGAATAAAACAGTCGCCCCATAATGCCTGGAGGTGCGAGGGCTGGGGTATAGTTGTGTATGCAGCATAATTTGAAGAACACAAAAACAGTTTTTCTTGTTTCTTCCTAAGTGTTGTAGATATGAGCCTTCTCTAAAAACAGAGCGGGTTGAAATAAATGTTGAATCTAACATGTGGTTCGCGAACAGCATAGAAGTCCAAGAACTTTAAGAGACCAAAGCTTGAGGCCCTGCGTTAATATCCCTCCACTATGACGATGCAGAGCAGCTAAGGACACAAAGTATGTGCACCAAGATCAATTTGAGAACAGTGAAAAAACAAGGCCACCCCCTTGCGACAAGACGTGACACATAAAAAGTAAAAACTAGGACGTGAGTCTGGTGCCTGAAAAAATAGGAGAGAGGAGGTGAGGGAGGAGCAGCCCTGCTCTATTTGTTCACACCTCAGAGGTGTGTGTCCCTGGTGTGTTTTGACCCTCCATGCTCTCAGCTGTCAGCCCACATGTGCTTTGACCTTCACTGTGATTTATGACGGGCTCTGTTTCCAAGATGACCCAAAGGGAACTCTTCGCCTCGCTGCCTGTTGGCCTCACTCTTCCGTGTGAGACACCTGAATGTCTCAAAGAGTCGCTGAAGATGCAGCTATTCAATAGCCACCCATCTCCCCAACTAAAACAAAGGGACCAGAGTGAAATTATCTTGTTTCAGGAGACAGGAAGATCATATTCCCCTTTACTATCTGTTTTTCCCTCCAAGGCTTCATTCTTCCTTCCCCCCCCCTGTGATCTGGACTGCTTGAAAACAGTTTATTTTTCACTCTTCTCAGCATGAACCTGACCTGCATCTCTTCAACGTAAATCTGGGCTTGGGGAACAGAGAAAGCAGAAAAAGGTATGCATTGACGTAAAACCAATAACTCAAAGGAATAAAAAGAAGTTGCTCAAATGTATGATATGTGACTGACGTTTGAGGGTCTGAGGGGAGATCAAGACAAGTAAAATGTCTCTTCATGAGGATCTTCATGAAGCCTTCAACCCATCGGATCAGTGGTATTTGATGATGATGCATTAAGGTTATCTCTGTCGATACTGCTTTCTCAATCCAATCTGTTCTGCTTGGCAAACGTGTCTGGCAGGAGGCCTGTTGTTAAACATGTACAGTAAAAGGGGAGCTGCCAGGGGACTGAATTCATTCAGAAGTCTTGCCTTGTTGTTGCAGGACAGTTGGCAAAGTCACCGCGTGAAGAACTTGAGGCCATAAGCTGTTGAATTATGCAAGAGAGGGGCAGCTTGTTATTCCTTCAAAGCATGAATCAAAAGTTTAAAAAAAAAAAAAAAAGCTTACAGACGCATTGGGGTTGGAAGGTTGGATGCTGCAGCCAGGCACTAGGACCCGGGACACGTGAGCGTATTAGTTTGCCAGAGGGTGGAGACGGCGAACAATAAGGGAGCTAACTGGTAGGACCAGCAGAGGAGCAAGATCTGAGACCACCACGCCCCCTCCTCACCCCCAGAGTCCCGCTGGACCGTTGGACTAAACAGACTGACCGGCAGACAGCGAGAGCAAGACGCAGAGCTGAATTTAGAGAGAGTGGGGACATGTGGGTTGGTCCACGCATGCATGAGAGCAGAGGTTTGCTGAGTTCCCTGCGTGGATGTGAGTGAATGGGTTCGCCTCAGCGCGCGTGTGTGTGTGGTGCTGAACTGGGTCATGCGGACCACTGGTGGAGCGAAAGATAAACACACACCCTCCTCCCGCTGCTTGGTGGGCGCTCAGAGGAGGGATCCCAGCCTGTGTCCTCATCTCAGCCTCCAGCATCAGATGATGCTTTGATTTATTCAGCCCCCGAAGAAAGTCACTAAGTGAAGAGCTTCTCAGGAGCACTGGGATCTTCTTGGGCGGGCAGCAGGCACAGCATCAACGGCGAGATCTCATCCGAGCTTTTCCATCCGTGAAAACAGCGAGCTTTTTTTTTAGGTTTTTAATGGACCCGCGCGTGTTTTTGAGCACCTATACCTGATTGATAAGTTCTTAAGCGAGGAGACCCATCGATCGGTTTCTTGCAGACCTCTGCGGACCAGAGCGGACCGGAGCGCAGCAGCTCTGCTCGCCGAGCGGATGCAGGACCATGGAGGAGAGAGACAGGTCGCCAGCAGGTGAGCGAGCAACCTAGACGCACCCCGAGGTGCCTGAAACCGAAAAGTCAAAGATAAAGGTTGAAAAACGATTGATTCATAAAAAATATATATATATAATTCAGATTTGTATTTGTGGATTTGAATTGTTTTCACACGTAATTCTGATGATTGTGAGCAACTTTGTGTCGTCGGAACTTTGACTCATTCTAATGGACAATATTCATATATTAATAATATATTCGCCTATTGCCCGCTATAGTCTATAATAAAAAATCAATGCCAGCAGTTATACAGCACTACAGCTGCAGGATTAACTCTAACTGGTTGCGCTGCGTCTAAATGTGTATCCTCACCCACATTCCTTCATTCATTGAAACTTTTTGGGATTCGGTCCGTGCTAAATGGACGCGAGGGCATGCCGGGGGAATCCACATTTAATGACCCTTTTATACTTTGTCCAGCGCGGACAGGTGATATCTCATCGTTAATGTCATCTAATGCATTTAAATGAGCAGCTGACTTGATAGAGCATGAGCCTGTAAAAGCAAAGCGTGGAGGCTGGTAATGGACTCTAAATGAAAGGCAACAGCAGCTAATACACACGGATATGCCATAGTAATGGCTGGGACCTTTTAAAGGAATAGTTCATCCCAAAGTCAAGCAAAACTCTGAGTCCAAATTGCTTTACCGGGAGCAGGTATGCTATTATTTCCCAAAACACTGTAAACACTGAAAATGTATACAGAGAGAAAGAGTTTAATAATCAGATATTATACTTAGCGTTCAGTTCCACCTATCAATCATCACAATTAATATACATAATGGTAGAAAATGCTGCACTTTCCAAATACAAACACACCTTAACGAGCAGACATATGCGTATAAGCCTGGGATCTTAAGTTAAAGTGGAGTCCAAAAGAAAGACCAAATCTTCCCTCAAATATTCAACCTTGAATTAATCAAAAACATCCTGGGAGTCATCCCAAACGTGACCTGCAGAGCTAATAGGGCGTCTGCCACTACGGACAACAAATAAAAGGACAGCAATCTTACGGCTTAAACAGATCCCAGAGAAGGACCCAGTCCAACAGCTGGCACATACACACCAGCTAAACCCATCACTGCCCCTCACATGGCCACAAAACTGAAAGAAAGGCACACACACATGTTTCACAATGAATACAGGCAAAATGGTGTTAAAACAACATGTTACCAACATTTAAATCAGTTCAATAAAAGGAAATCAGACTCAGCAGACACAGTGTGCTTTTGGAAATCATGGCTGCTCAGACAACAGAAATTATGCAAACATTGTCAATTAGTATATATAGAGGACATAGTCTGTGCCTTGCTGGATGGATTAAAGAAAGAACACATCACATAATATCTGCACATTAAATCCTAACCAGCAATTATTAGTGAGAAAACAGTGTTTGATTTATGTACAGTGTGTTCTTGTCTTTAAGTGTCTTGTACATTCTGTCCTATCGCTTTTGCAGCAATAACTTATAACCAGCCATTTGAGAGCGAGAGAGAGAGCGAGAGAGAGAGCGAGAGAGAGGGGGGGGGTTAATTGCAGCATCAGCAATCACCATTAGTCCATCGATTGTGGTTAGAGGCTATACTGTACGTGAGCGCGATCACAAGTCACCATATACTGTTAGTTTGTCTTGAAGTGGAGGGCGAATTGGTCGGTAAAAAAGGAGCAGTGTCCTCTTTAGCGATGCTCTTACATCATTTAGCCACACCCCCTTTTAGACCCCATTTTCTGAGCTCATAATAGAGTCACATTTCCCCATGTATTTGGCATCAAAGGGACAGAGTCTACAGCATGTGGTACTAAGAGAGGGATGCTTCAATTTAGTCTCACTTCACCCAATCCCACTCTCTCTCTCTCTCTCTCTCTCTCTCTCTCTCTCTCTCTCTCTCTCTTTCTCCGTCCCTCTCTCTTGTCACATCAAGCCTCCCAATTGGAACTTGAGGCCATTGGATTGTGAGGGAGTGTGGGTATGGTACATTATTCCATTATTGCAGTGAAATTTCACTGTGAAAATATGTTTTACAGTACATGGTTATGATGACAGATGCTCTACAGTTTCTACAAGATTGATTTATTCTGCATTGGCATGTTTGTTTTTTGTTTACCAATGTGCCTGTTTTTTTCTTTGTCGGTCATTTGTGGTCCCTGCGCAGTACTAGAGCCAACTGTCCTTCGCCTCCCATCGCTCATCTCCACTCTCAGTCATTGTTTGGATCCGTTTAACCTTGGGTTATCCCTTTCCAGGCTTTAGTTCGTCCCAGCAGGAGGCCAATGGCCAGCGGCGTTTCTGCCAGCAAGCAGCAGCGCATGGGATGTGTGGCATACAGTGGCGAGAGAGAGAGAGAGAGAGGGATGATGGGAGGGAGAGTAGAGGTGAGATAAGTCAGGGACGGGTTACCCAGCACTCGGTCCCAGCAGGGATTCTCCATATGAACAGCCGGGCCAAGCTGAGAGCAAGTGATTTGTCAAAGTGAGTGCCCGTGGCCCAGGCCGCTAGTTCACCTATCACAGCACAGCGGGAGGTTTCTTCAGCCGCGTGTTGACGGAGGCACTAAAGTCCCCCACTCACCGGCTCTGATGTTCTGTGTAAGGAAGGTGATTCCGTTTTTTTGCACCTGAGTAAGGAACAGAGTGTCCTGACAGCAACACAAGGAAGCCCATTTTGTTTTCTTCATCGTATGACAGATTGCTTTGGATGGCAGTCATTTGTTTTTATTCTATACACACTGAGACAACAAAGAGAGGGTCAGACAGATGCATGTGTGTGTCTATGCATGCAGTTGTTTTCTCTCAGTCAGTGAGAGAAACCACGTCCGTCACATCGTATTTCACTCTCTGTTTTCGCCGTGACCCAGAGGCAAGGCATGTTGGGCATTTTGACAGTAAATTGGACACAAGAGATCAGTCTTCACCCATAATGACTCTTCTGCCGAGAGCAAAGCAACTAGTCCATTAGTAATGGAGAGAGGTAGCACCGTGAAGCAGGCTCTGCAGTCTATTCATTTCTTTCATTAGTCCCTTGTTTACATTGTCGAGAACAGACAAGAGAGAGCTGTGTGTAAAGCTGCTGATATATGCTTTGTGTACATTGAAAGACATGTGTTAAAGATACAGATACAGCTTCAACTCTGTTGCCCAATTTTTGATCTTTTCCACGACCACGATTAAGCTCATCCCCTGTATGTGAACCTGTATTCATGTCTGAACCTCACCCCTACTTATGTGCTAATCAATGTCATGTCACAGTTTATTGAAAGCAAAAGTCAGGGGATCACCAAAGTCAGTGGAATTGATCGTGTGGGGGAGATCATGAATGTTAGAACAAAATTTACCAATAGCTTCCAATGGCTTCCAATAGCTCAATAGTTGTTGAGATATTTTAGTTTGGACCAAAGTGGGGGACAGATTGACCAAGCAGCATAGCAGCATTGCCATCATGGCTAAAAATAAAGCTTATCTCTGAGAACAGTTGAAACTTGTGCCACCTGAAGTCCACATTAACACCTAAACTCACAAATGTAACCCTCAGAGTTCAGAGGCCAGATCACAGCCCGAGGCTATCAAGAGACAGTCTGTGAAAAGAGAGACTGTTGTCAGCTGCATCACAGGATAAATCTCTGTTCTCATCTTCAGGTGTTTATAGAAGAAAAAGGTCAACTGCTTCTGCGGTTTAATCTCATGTGTGACACTCGCAGTCAACCACAACAGGTATCCAGACCGGCGCTGTGGTTATTAGGACGTGAAACTGGATGTTTTTCCGGGAACAACCTGGTTTTTAAGAGGGTTATACTGCGAAAGCACTCAGCTCTGTTTGAGTAATTGCTAAATGGACCGAGATTGCCAATCTGTATTTGAGGGGAATTTAGTGGCAGGAAAACAGATCATTGCTGCATCTTGCATCTGCACTTTTTAGGAATTTGAAAAAAAACAGGCTTGTTTTCAGGCTGTCATTGTTTTCTTGACTGTGCATTTTTGAGTTTATTTACTGAGATTTTTCAAAAGGTTGTCAAACACTCAAATGTCAGGGGATTTTTCATCACAATTAAAACATAAAAATCCCAAATATTGATGTTTCAAGGACTAACCTGAACAACACAAAACAATACAAGGAATAAGTGAGCAGCCCAGGGATCTGTTTGCACCAGGCAAACAGATGATTGACAGTGAGTGGGACTGGCTCAAAAAAGACATTAAAATGTGCCTCAAGCCAAAATCGTCATCTGCATGTTGAGTGGGATGCTGTTATCTTGTCTTTAGCTGTCTGAGAGGACAGGAGAGGAGCAGAGGGCAGCATGGGGGATCAGTGGGGCATGTGGCTGAGCCGTGCAGAGGCTCACAGCTGCTGCCTCTCAGAGGTAGGAGCACAAAAGGCCTTTGAGTGTCACTGTGCGACTGATACACCGGACCTCCCTGCCCCCCCAAACACTCACATACAATAATCTCCCAGAGACCACATAACTTCATCACCACACCTCCAGGGCACTGCACTGCAGTTTTTGGTTCACATTTACAGCATCATTGCAGCTATGGGGATCACAGTCCCCCAACCACTCATCACATTTCAGAACTCTTAATTCAGTTCTGCAAAGGAAATGAGTGCAAAGCACCCTGCACTGTTGGGTGTGGGGGTGCTTTTGTCTTTGTGGGAGCTGAGTAATGTGATTAAGATCCATGCTGCAAATTCTGCCCGTGGAGCTGAGTGGAAGAAGTGCCAGTAAACAAGCGCTCCCTTCGCTCTGCTTTGCCTGCCGCTGATGAAGCCTATGGGGCCATGCCGGGTGGGTTGTCAGAGGAAATGTGCTTCCAGTCCGTCTGTCTGTCCTGTTTAAATGTTTAATCACCAAACCTGGACCGCGGACCGGTCTGGATAATGATTAACTTTTGTGTTGACTCGTTGAAGGCTATACAGTGGGCACGCTCAGAATGAGTAGGCTACAATATTCATAGTCTCTTATATAAGCATCTCCATGATAAGAATCAGGAAGCAAGTGTTAGCTACAGAGATACATACAGGGGGCACTTTCTATTTGCAGAGTTTTCTTCTTCGACAAAGAGTGATGAGCCAAGAACGCCAGGCTGCAAATGGCCGCATCCTATTTTAGTTTTCGCTGTAATAGTTATATTTATCACTCTCTTCCCACAAGATAGCCGAGGAACCTCAACACCTTCGGAACAAAACCTCCTGTGCCATGTTGTCTTCAACTGTACATTTGCTATACTGCGCATTAATTTAGTGCTGCACCCCCCACAACATGCACCTGTCAGTCGACACAGACGCATTTGTGACGCTCTCGTTTAAACCAGTGGTGCTGAGAAACTGGCTGCAGGGAGACAAGAACAAAGTGCAAAGCAGTTGCCTTTGAATGATGGATGAAAAAGGCCATCAGCAAAATTGTTTGCGCTGATTTGATGCCCATTAGTGGGCCTGTGTGTGTGTGCATGCTGCGCATGATTGGATGATTACATTTGATTTTGTGTGTATGGAGGGGGGTTGAAGAGAGACAATGGGTAAGATCATTAGTGTGATCCACTAGTCATTTCCTCAAAAGGGTCCATTTTATACAGTTTGCATAATAGTTTTATTGTTTGCTCAATCACTGTGGCAGAAGCTCACCTGCACAGTCACTCATCTCTGATTTTTTATTTTTTATTTGTTGGTACATTTAGTGTGCAGCTGTATTTTCCCTCCTGGGATCAGTTTGACCTATTTCAAACTTGCCACTTCTGAAAATCAGCAATCATTTTTCTGTTGCAGTATTTCTTTTCTTATAAGCTCATAAGCAACCTCTTTTCCTCACAGCACAACTGGCTGTATCTACTGTTGGGAAATGTGTATGTATACCTCAGAGCGGTCACAGATGACCATGCCTTACCAGCATGTATATACCACGGCGCTGTCAGCTCTCTCCATTTGTTTCCATTTGTTTGTCCTTCTACCTGGTCGTATTGATTTTCCCATAGCTGTCTGGCTGTAAGTGCTGTCTGAGACCAGCCATATGTGAAAGCTGGCCAGAGTGATCTAGAGGGACAGCAGGGGGTTTAATACATTTACTGAAAGCACTTCCCATGTTGATGCCTTCCCTGAATTGATTGTATGGAAATGAAGGTCTGTTAAAGCCTCCCTGATTTAACCACGCTTTGGGACACAATGTGCCGACAAGATTATATGGATGTGTGCGCCAACTAATATAAAAATACTTGAGATGATTCTGTCATAAACACATTCAGGCATAACATTTATATCGCATCACTTTGTTTTTCTTGTAATCTATATTTTTTTTATCATTGTCACATTTTGTTCAACAAATCAAATGAATCCTATACAGATATGCAAAATAATAATAATAATGTTTGTAAAATACTCCACAAATCAAATAAATATTCCTACATTGATCTGCAGCATTATCTAATATCGCGTTCCATCATCATAGCAGATGAAAACCTGACTCTATGCGGTGTTTGCTCCTCTTCATTCAGTCTGCCCCACAGCGTCAAGGCGAGCCTGTCTCTTTCTCCGTCTGGGCCGGGACGGGTGGGCAGCGGCGGGGGCTCCCCTACATCCAAGATGGGCTACTGCGGAGGGGTGCCTGTGGAGGACATGCAGGCCCTGGCCATCGCCTCTCTGTCGGCAGCAGACATAGCCAAACAATATGAGCACATCCGTGAGCTGGGGAAGGGCACGTACGGCAAGGTGGACCTGGTGGCACACCGGACACAGGGTGAGTTGAGATCTTTAATCTTTATCTCTTGTATTAGTCTGTCTTGAGCGTCGACCATACAAGTACAAAAAAGACATTTTGGACAGCAGATTGTTCAGATCTCCACATTGTGCCAGCATTCCTCACAGCTGAAGAGAACCAGCTAAGGCAGAGCAGCATGTTGTAAAGCCTCAAGGCACAGTGCTAAGACGTTCATTTCGGCAGTTAAAAGGGTTTGTTGAGGATTTTTTTAGGGCTACTGTCTAATCCTTGCTTGTAAGTAATTCAAGGTTATAGAGCTGGTGTGGTCTGAAAGCGGAATAACGAAGCAATGTCAAGTATTGCAGAGTGAGGCTGAGAGGGCGGCAGAGATTTAAAGTGCTGCATGCGCTCAAAAGAGCCTCTGTATTTCTGCAGCTGTGCTCTTGAACAGCTGGTTGTATGTGTGTAACGGAGATAAGTTTCATTCACTGTACATGTTTATAAGAATGAATGTAGCAGCTGTCATTAACACAGGGTTCGGTAGTTGGAAACCTCTCCACTCCCTTAGAGTGTCAGGTGACACTTTCAAATTCACTGTAGGTGCTTTTCTCACTTGTTTTGGATAGTAAAACGTTGGCAATAGTTATTTGATGTATAGGTTTGATACACCAGAGCTCAATTTTGTCCATCCACATGTTTATATCTGAATTTTTCTTTTTTTTAGGCACCAAAATGGCACTCAAGTTTGTCACCAAGAACAAGACTAAGCTCAAGAGTTTCCTGCGGGAGTACAGTCTAACAGGCTCACTTAGCTGCAGCCCTTTCATAATCAAAGTCCTGGACGTACTCTTTGAGACGGAGGACAGCTATGTGTTTGGACAAGAATATGCCCCTGCCGGGGACCTTTTCGACATCATCCCCCCACAGGTAAAGCAATCATTCTTCCTTTCACCAATCCCCGTCCTCACTCAACCAGAGCTGCTCCAATCAGCCCCCATGTTCAAACAAGGCAGTTTTAACAAGCTCTCCTGGGATTGGAGCCTTATCTTTGTCCCAGTTTTCTCTCTGCGCAGAGCTCTCACTTCGCGTTAGTGCTATTCCAGTTGATGCGATGGTTGCTTGACTTCAAAGTCCTTCTAAAGACTCATTAATAATGGTTGCAGCGGAACTCAAAACTTAGACTCTTTTGTTTCAGTTTTTCTTTTTGGAGTGCATCACTTTTCAAACTGTTCTTTCATCCCACCACTCAATATAACCATCACCTACTCTTTTTCAACTCTTCTGTAACCTACTCACCACGAAGCTCTTTTTCTGGTATCACCTCTCATAGTCTCACCTCCTACACAATGTACTGTATATATTAGACTGCGTTAATCCAAATCTCTATTTGTATGCCTTTGTTTCTCCAACACTTTCCTCCTCTCTCTCTTCTTCTCAGGTGGGTCTGCCAGAGGAAATGGTCAAACGCTGCATGCAGCAACTGGGCCTGGCTCTGGACTTCATGCACAGTAAAAACCTGGTGCATCGGGACGTCAAGCCTGAGAATGTGCTCCTGTTTGACCGTGAGTGCCGCCGCATCAAACTGGCTGACTTTGGCATGACCAGACGCGTGGGATGCCGCGTGAAACGGGTGAGCGGCACCATCCCCTATACAGCGCCAGAGGTGTGCCGCGCCAGCCGTGCTGAGGGTTTCCTCGTGACCACCAGTCTGGATGTTTGGGCGTTTGGCGTTCTGATCTTCTGTATGCTGACGGGCAATTTCCCCTGGGAGGCAGCGTTGGCGGCCGATGCCTTCTATGAGGAGTTTCGACGCTGGCAGAAAGCAGGGTGTCCTGTGGGGACCTACCCGTCCCAGTGGCGCCGCTTCACTGACGATGCCTTGCGCATGTTTCAGCGGCTGCTCTCCCCCGAGCCGGAAAAACGCTGCGGAGTCAAGGACGTCTTCTGCTTCGTCAAGTACGAGCTGGTCAGCGAGCTCAGGCGCAGAGCATCTTGCCGAGCCAAGAGAGGCGAGAGGTCAAGCTCGGGAGTGTGCACTGGCAGTTGCACTTCCTCCGCGTCTTCCACTTCATCACGCTCCTCGCACAGACACCCGGAGCCCTCCACCCCTCCAGGAACATCCTGCCTGCGCCCGGCACCACTCAAACGCAGTGTCCTGTCCGACCCGCTATCTCCCAGAGAGGAGTCTGGACAACACCAGTCTCCAGGCCGAGACAAGAACAAAAGCCAGATGGTAATGGCAACTGCCATCGAAATCTGTGTGTGACCACGCGAACGTTAGCAGTGGAGACTAGATGGCTTTTCACAGTAATGACAAGCTGTGAAGAGGTGTTAATGACTACCACAGAGACTCCACTGAAAAAGAGGTAGCCTACTTTAACCATGAAAGAGAAGCTCGGGATCACATCCCCAGCTGTGGAAATGGACACCATCAATTAGCGGTACACACTTGGACAGCTTATCACTGCCATATGCCGGTTGGGTTTTGATTTGTGACCAAAGACTGCTTCCAAAGCTGAGAAGCTGTTTAAGAGTCCCATGATGTTGCTCCTCTCAGCAGCTCATCCTGCCATCCAGACATTTGTGTTTTCTGCCCATACACTGTGGTGGTGCTAATGATTCTATAATTAGATACTTCATAAAAAATGTATTCTGTCTTCTTTCACTCATCACTCAGTGTCTCTTTACTTGAGTTTATGTTACGTCTCTTTAACGGTGTTTATTTATCTCAGAGTATAAACTCCGGGGAGGCCAACACATCTGATCTGGTGATGCCGATCAGTGTGAGGCCGGTGATCCGAAGGCAATCTACGCAACCTGCCGTTTCTCAGACTTCCTGCCAACTTCCAATGCATAAAATCTGTCTTTTTTTCAAGGGAAAATGTTATTAAGAGAAAAATAAGAAAAATAAGAATCGAAACCTTTATGTAGCAGTTTGTATGAGATGTCTTCTTCATGTAGGTGACTTACATGAAGTTCTCAGAGATAGGCATCACCTCAGGACACTTCAGTAGGTAACTTCTTGTTTTATTATTAATGGCAATTCATTGACTGGCTGAAACACTCATCTGTCACTTTTGAACTGCTCCCAATGAGATTTATTTCCGGTGTAACAAAATAGAATACAGGGATTGTACATTTTATCAGTGAAAAAAAGGTGGTGAACGACGAACAAAGAAGAGGAGCAGAAATGTCTTTTTATTGTTTCTTTTCTACCTGCCTCGTGTGCTTGGATGTGTATGCGTGAGTTTCAAATCCTAAAGCACAAGATTTTTGTAAAGGAGGAGAACTCTTAGTGAAAACTACGACTCTTTATTGTAAATAATTTGATATTTCTAGGAGTGCACCATATTATCAGGTAGTTCAACTATGTAGCGGTACTCATTTTCTACAACAGGGAAAAGGGTTTTAGGGTTTTGCAGTTTCTGTTGAGGCAATGCATTGTATGTAGCAACAAAATATGACATAATGTACAGTATATCACAACAAATTAAATATATAGAAATATGATCAAGAGCCTTTCACAATGTATAACATGGTAGCGGCAGCAGTTCTCTTTTTTATTTGTATTGTTTTGGGGTTTATTGTCTGAGGTGAACCAAATTTTCTTGACACAGGTATATAACACACACATTGATGAATAGACACCACTCATTTCTGCATTCCCCTGTCACTACAATCTTATCATGAGCAACATCCATCTCCTGTGTAAAACATCATCATGCTTCCTGATTGTTAATTCTTCTCATTCCACCCAGTCTTCATTCAATCAACAAGAGGCTGCTTTGCAGTTCAACACCTTCACAGATGAATTTGCCATCATCACAAAAGGTGTTCCAATATTTGATTATCAACATGCAACATTAACACACTGCTCAGAATATGTTGTTGCACCCCGTATGCTCACCTTTCATTTAATTTGCCTCTCTCTCCCTGGGAATTCATCCAAATGTATCCCTTGAATAGCGGAGCCCAGGTGTTTGTTTTCTGTAGGGATGACCTCTGTGTCAGCTATAGATGGTCTGCGAGCTGATTGTTAATCGTTAACCAGCGTTCTGCTTCAGCTTCCAAAGAGATACTCCTAATTACGAAAGCATCTAAAAAGCAGAGTATGTTCAATGTGAATGCTTCAATGCATGCTCATTACCATTATTTTCCTTGCTTGAATTGCGTTACTCAGGTGTGTGCGTGTCCATGTCTGTGTTTGTGTGTGTGTGTGAGCGTGAATGTGTGCTTGTCTTCTCTTTATTTCCCCACTCCTCCCATGGCAGCCCATCAGCTCTGTCGCCATAGTGACAGTGCCAGTGCTCCCCTGGTTCCTCTTCTGTCCTCTTCTTGAAAATCAAGTCTAATTGAGCCCAAATGAAACAACTGGTCACCAACCCCCTCTTCCAGTCACCCACAGCTCCTCATGACAGTTGCTTAGCTTATTATACTGGATGACACATTTCTGCAGTTACACATTTTCCTGTATTTTATGAGCCAGTTCACAGACCTAAGCCTTTATCCAGTCTCATCAGGCATAATCTAAACCGTCAATGGTCCCTGTCATTTTCTTTGTCTCTTTCCATTCTTACTCTTGAGTCTGCAAAGGTATCTGATTGAGGCTGAAGACTTGTCAAGGTGATGTGTTGTATGCTGAGAAGTCGGCTGCCTCATAGGATCTGTCAAAAGGTAATCCATCAGTATGTTGTGGTGGAATATGAATTAGCCCCGCCCTACGTCTTGCTATTCGGTTTGTGGGATAACGTAGGATCTACATAGTAGAGCAAGACAGGGATTAGATGGACGGCGTGTTAAAGGTTATATACCGTAAAGCAACTCAACGTAACGCAACTCAATGCAAAACAAGTAAACATAGCGCAACTCAACATAACTTGATGCAACTTAAAGTAACTCAATGTAACATGGCGTAACATCCTACGAAACATTATGTAAAGCATCATGGCATGAGAAATCATGACATGACGTTACATGATGCCACATAACATGACGCAACTTGTCGTTCTGATGTGAGCAGCTGTGGCTTTGTTAAACATCATAGCCATTAGCATCATTAGACTACTATCAGTTGTTGCAATGTGCTTGGCAGTTTCTCATGGACTGTTATGACAGGAATTGTCGAGTTTATTGATGAGGTGTCAAATTATATCAAGTTTTGCTAACGTGCTAGAGCAGCCTTCCGTTTACCCAGATTATCCTGATCCAATGATCAATGAACTGTTTTCTGCCAGCAAGTGTTGTAGAATCTAATGTAAATACTATATGTACTGTGTCTTTAACAAAATAAAAAACGATTAACACTAAATATCCATGTGTTGAAATAAATTTATGAAGTGACACTTTATGGCTCCAGGGTATTTCTGTGGGTGTTTAGAAATACTGTGGTGGTATTTTTTTTCTGCCACTGCAGGCAAAGCTCATTCAGACCAGCTTTGTATGGTCCCCAGACTCCACATTAGATGAAGGTCAGCTTGAATCACATGTGATTTCCCGAGGCTTTGGTCTGGTTCGCCAGTGAACCCCCAGACTATTTTAATATGCCGACTTCCTTCTGAAAGCCCAATTAACACATCTGTAGATAGGAGTTATCTGCAACCCTCAAAGAGCAAATGAGTTCAAGGGCGGTTAGAATATGGCACCGAAGACGAGAACAGCAATCAGCCCACCGGCCCTTCATACTCTGCTGTTGTGTTCAGAGTGGAAGAGTTTCCTCAAGTTGTTATCAGACTGAGTTAGAACAGTGGCGGTAAGCTGTGGTGTATCTGCCACTGAGAAAAACTAATCAGTTTAGACAATGCAAGACAAAAGAAAGGTCAACCATGACACGCAGGGCTTGTGTAGTGAGTGGAAGCTTGTCCTTTGTGATAGCCTGTTCTCTGCCCTTAAAGGGCTACAGCGGTCTAGTGTCAGTGTAAGAGTCCTAATTGTGTTAGCTCAAACACACATCTGAGAAGATGGAAAATGCTGAAAAATGGAGGCATTTACTGGAGGCTACAGTTGTATTTAAAGGGTGAGGTCACCCAAATCACAAAAACACATTTATCCCATTTATCCTTTGGGATATCAATTTTTTGGTAAAAGCATACTCAATAGCAACTTTTCTTTCCAGAAACAATGTCTTATTTCTCAGGATAGCTTAGAGACATATTGTTATATTACTATCTGCATGGCTATACCAATAGGGTTAAGGTTTTTTTTTCCTCTTAATGGGCTGAAATGACCCTGTAAAGGTTAATTTAGCTGCAGCTTTCAAAAGACTGTCAGCTAAACCAAATTGGTTCCCGGCAGGCCTGGGGGAACCTGGACATTAAGCCTTTAGTAGGTGGGCAGGAGCATGGGCCGCTAAGAAAGTGATCTCGGCAGCTGTCTCCATGAGATCAAGTGTTGTATCTTCAAGTGTTAAATCCTCTTCAGTCATGCTCTCTCCACAAGGGCTAATGTCGGTAACATAAGGTGACTGTGTGACTGACGGGGCGACCGTTCACTGTTCTGACTCTTGTGACCATGATCTCTATGATGTCTCGCTTGGACAAATATTACAACATTTAGAGTAAGTAACAGTCTCCCCCGCAAAAAAAAATCCCACTCAGTTTGATGTTATCTCAGCATAAAATGTTTGACAGAAAGAAGAGGCTATCAAATCCTTGTCGATTCGCCGGAGAGTACAAATCAAAGTGAACTCGAAGAAAAATAAGAAATTCAGTAACAGTAACAGTTACAGAAAATCCTAATGAAACAAATTCATTTTAACATTTCTATGTAGCTTTTGACCTTATCCAGCTCTGTGCACGTACTATGGCTCACAATCTCTGAATTCTGCCACGCAATACTTGAAATACTGTATGTCTTTTCCAAAGCTCTTTCACACATGAAGATGTAGAAACAGAGGCATGTAATTACTGAACATGCCCGTCTTGCTGGTGAACAATAAAAAGATACAGCTGCTGTGTGCTTCACATACACCACCTAATGCGAATGGCTTCAATTCTGCTGCGTAAGTGGGCAAACATGTACAGGCGAAGCATTCTTCCGGAGGCTGAATGCACAGTAAACAAAGAACGATATTTTTAAGTTTTCCAAGCCGCATTCTGCAGAGTAATGCTATTTCCTGCTAATTTTAACACCACAGGAAACATACAGTATTAAACCTCCTGCGTCACCTCAGCTTCCTGCCTTCCTGCACCTACAGATGAATCGCTCTGAATCCACCGAATGCACCATGAACTATTCTTCCGTCCCTGATGTATTTTGCAAAAACAGCTGCAGGCATGACGCTGGAAATGCCGCCGAAGATTTGAAAGGATCTCGCATAGTGATGGTGATCTCAGCAAGGGGTTGACTGTGAAGGGATGTTCCCAGCTCCCTCAGATCTGGTATCACGCATCATGCGAAATAGTGTCTGATCTCAGCTGGAGAGCTGAGAAAAGAGAAAAGGTAAAGAGACACATGAAGAATGGCACAGCAGGAAGTGATGTGTCAAGTGGGACAAACGTGTTTGTGTGTGTCTGTTAGAGAGGGAATCACACAAGGACAAAGAGAGTATACACAAAATATTCCCAACAGTGGAGTCATTAGAAAATAACCTTATGTATACTGAATGTGCCCTTATTTTAGGTTGCTGAAAACTTCTATTCCATCAGGAACCCCTTTTTGTGTGTGTGCTGCCTGAGGTATATGGCACTAAATGTTGTCAGTGCCAGACAAGAACTCTCAGACAGTGTCATCTGCCAGCATTGCTATAGCAACTGAGAAAATCTCATCGAAGAGCTCTGAAAATCTTGTTTTAGAAACCGCACTATATTCGTTCCTATGAGAACTTACTGAGTATTTGATTGTGTGTTTCTGTTGTGCAGAAACATTTTGTCCTTTATGTTAGAGTGGGTGTTCAGCACGGATGGCTCATTAAGTTGGAGGATGCCGGTTTGGCTGTCTTTTCATCATATTTTCCCTCAAAACCCAACTGGCTACCACAAAAAGTCATCATCCAAGCACGTATCATTTTATTTTTTTCAATGACTTTTTCAAAACATCTAGAAAACCACTGAGCAGATTGCTATATGGAATTAATCTTTACTCCCAGTGTGTGATACACAGTTAATCTAATGGCCCTTTGACCTTCCCTCTGGCACCACTTTGAAAGATTTCCATCAAATCTGTGGTGGACATCCGTGGTCCATAGAGTATGAATCATAGTGTTTTTGTTGACCTCCTGATCCGTCCTCTAGTGCCACAATCAAATATGTAAAGAAAATCAAAATCATAGGAAGATTGCTATAAATTATACCGATAACATTCATGCTCTCCCAAAACTAAAACCTTTGCATCTTCTATCATCATCTATGAGATTTCCTCTTGTGCCACCCTCAGGCCAAAAATTAAATTAAATATACAAATTTTAATTTACCATACAAAATGTCATAATCCATCACAATTTTATGGGCAGATTGCAGATTGTGTGGGTTTATTAGCATTTCAGATGGATTTTTGATCCACTCTGGATGCTTAATGCTGTGTATTTAAAGGGATCTTGAAATGAGCACAACCCCAATATGAAATACATCAAAATATTTTCTGGACAGCAGATGTTTATGTGAGCCAAGAGACAAAACATTGCACGATCTAAAGGTCATTTTAAGAGGCTGGTGTGCTTAGTTAAAATGTCACGTTATGTGCTTCGATGTTTTACTGCTTCAATTCAGAAGTCGCATTTGTATCCCGTCAATCATGAAGAATACTGTTGTAGATTTTTGTGGCTCCAAATGAATCTTGACCCCAGGAAACTTCACATTCATTCATATTCATACTAGCACCACTCAGCAGATATTACACAGAAACTATCTCTGCATTTTGAAAGCCTGACTGTGTAGTGTCTGCCATGAGACCTGCTTCTGCCACCCACAACATCTGCCATCTCCCATGCTTCAATTCTTCCAGATCTTCACTTCTAGCTTAAAAGACAGAACCACCACCTTGTTATGTATCACCAATCTGTGATGTGAGGCATAATGATACTTCTCTACCGGCAAAGTATCATGGCAGGTCGTGAAATAGTCACAGAACGCAATCTTTTGCGTACATGAATTGTCCATGTTTTTGTGTCGCTCAGCACAAAAACAATGTAAATAGAAAGTCAATAGTCAATTAGGATCCTTTTTTGTGGTGGACACACAAATGAAACGCATGCAGCTGGTGCCGTAGTATTAATTATTGAAAAGACGCTTAAGGTGGGTGGATGGTTCCAGCAAACACAGGTCTTTTAACCACAAGTCCAGTTTTCATCACTGTGTCCTGAAGTGTTGTTGTGAAGTGTATTATCTTCAAATAAGTGGAATTCATGTTTTGTCAATGATAATCTCAAAACATCAAGTAGGCTATAAAGCTTTGTAAAAATGTCGACTTGCAGACAATGTGACAGGGAAACACCCACACGCAGACTAATGATGATATGAGTGAGACAGGGTTCTACACGCACATTTAAATGTAGGCTATATGTATACACACCTAACGTTTCTCAGTCCTGTGATGACCACCAACCAGCTCTGCACGTGTCCTGTCTTTATCCTCCTCCCTGTTGTTTAATGACTGCCTGAGCTACTTGAACCACCTGGGTCCACCTACTCCTGTGTTTGTGTGCGTGTGTGTGTGTCAGTGGATGCAGACATCTGCGCATGCATGCACGTGTTGAGTGTGTCTTTGATGGAGAATGCTCTTATAGTGTGCGTCTCAGCCACAGGAGGTAGTTTTCAAGCAGCAAAGCCCTCATAGTGGCCTGTAAATTCAGTTCATACTATTAAGACTACCAATGGACACAAGAACGCTTCCGATAACAAAATTGTGTCTCGTTGCGTTTCTGTATTCATGTGCAGAATCTGTTTATAGAGATGAGATGAAACGAAACACAACGAGATGGAACAAAACACCAAAACAAAAGCCGATGTAAACACTACCATAAGGTGCTCTGTGACCATGTGAAGTTATTTAAACTGATCTGCACCTTGATGTCTTGTAATCACCTTGAAATTTGAATCTGTTTTTAAAAACAGCCTCATCTCGAAACTAAAAGTGACATCCGAACACATTTGAGACAGCTGTAGAATCATGCTCAATTTCATTGGGCGTAAACCTGCCTCTGTAGTGCATTCAATTCCTCAGTGGCGCATTAATAGTCTATTTAACTTCAGCCATGGCTACATGTGATGCTCCTATATAAACAGCCTAAACATTATTTCATGAGCAAAGCTGTAGGTGCACTGCATGAACAAGTCTCATTGATTCATTTGTTCCATGACGGCAGGCTCGACTTTTCATATCTTTCTCCAGGTCCACATCCTGCCAATGTGTCGAATTAGCCTTCCTCTCGAGAGACAGAAAGAGTTATGTACAGATGGTGAGTATGTGGCACCAGGAGAAAAGATATGGTTCTACAGTCACTTTGAAAGAGAAAAGAGAATAATCCTATTTAGATATCAGTTTGTCAGAAAGGCTGTTGAATACAATCCTTTTATGTGAAAACCCCCAAACATTGAGAAGGAAGTGGAAGAGAGGCCAGGTAGGAGGGGCTTTTGCTCTCTCTTTGAATCATATGGAAACATTTTAGTTACGGCCTCAGATGTTCAGACACTAGCTATGCAAATATTGCACTCTTTTAGAAATATCGCCAATAACATATCTCTATTCTCTGTGTCTGTAATGAGGTCAGCCTGCCAAGAAAACGGACTGCTGGCTGTAGCTTCAAATGTAGGTTCACCCTGTAGATATGAAAGTTATGTCAATCTTCTCATCTCACTCTCGGCAAGAAAGCGAAATATTGACAAATCAAATTAACCCCAGAAACTTGTCAGTCTTCTCAAAGGTATTGGGATGTTTTTCTTTTTAAATAGGCGGTACATTTTCTATTTCAATTCTTCCACTCAAATAGTTTTTTTTTTCAACTAAGGGAGAAGGCAAACTCCATAGCTCATCTTGGAGGTCAGCATTGGTGACATTGAGACAGACATGCTGAAACACAACACAATAATTAATCACAACTTTCTTGCCTGTTAACAGCGCAACTCCTTTTTGGATTGCGGTAGACAATAGCATCGTCCGCATGTCATTGTCACCTTGTAAATTGCAAAGACCCCTGGGATTCTGCTCAAGTGCTTCGCATAATCAGTGTCGTTACTTTCAATTATCTACTAATGAGTTCCGGTAACAAGTGGGGAAACAAGAGGTGCAGCTGTGACAGAAGAATTACAGCTCGCGGCTCGGCAGAGATGATTCATGTCCACCACCATTCCCTGTTTGCAGGAAAGCAAACCGCCATCTCCGGCTGATATGAGGAATGATTTCCTGCATTGTCTTGACTGGATGATTTAAATGGCTTCTTATTTGGCGAAGACAAGCAGAGGTTAATCATTTCCCATGATTGCAAACGGACCGGAGCAAGATTTGCTTTCTGCAAGGAAGTCAACAGTTGAGCTGCACACCTCAATGTGACATTTAACGGCAAACTATAGGAAACACTTTCCATCAATGCTTTCACTGGCAGCCGTGTTCAGTGACTGCCCTCCAGTCGGTCTCTCAATTAATGCGAGTGGCATTTAAGACACCTGTCGGGATATGGATTTTGTATTATTGACAAAATAGCCTGCATGGTGGCCAGGATCGTCCCCCTTGGTGAGGTCCCCTCAATGCATGCTGTGGTTAAAGAGCACGGGCGGAAAATGCACCTGTGGAGAAAAAACACCACAGCTGTTTACTCTCCCACTCCACGGGCAGACTTGATTTTGACAAAGCCCTGGAAATCGTACTCTAAAACAATAACATTTAACTGCAAAATATGTCTTTAATTTGTTTAAAACAATATGATTATCCTCACAATCCTGAGCGGCCACATATTTAACGCCTTTGACCTTGAGTAAGTATTAATGTGTTTATTTTTTCCTGATCCGGATGAAAAACAGAAGCAACATTTTTCACCGAGAGGGAGAAACCTGACTTGATTTTTAAATCATTTCCCCTCACCCTTCCAGTTGAATCTATAGGTTAACACATCCATCTTCTGGATCTCAGTGTTTGTGTTGCCTGAAGGGCCGACGGTGAATCAACAGATGAAGCTGCGGTGATCGGGACGGTCAAAGGAAGTCAGCCTTCTCTGCGAGAACACATTTATCCGTCTGGCCTTTTTTCCCCTCGCCCCGTATCAAATAGCTGCTACAGTATATCCTGTCCCCGCAGGTTTTTTTTTGGAACATTAGTGGCTGGTTGATGAAGCTTGCTGCCCCGCTGCACTGATAGCTAATGAAGAATCCTCTGCGTTGACGTCACACACTAGACTTACTCACCTCAAGCCCCGCCGCACCACCACCATCAGCCATGGACGAGTGCACACCAGAGACACTCTCTGGGAATACAGCCTCCATACACTCTCCTGTCTGCAGTGGATGATTCAGCCAGCGGTGACCCAGCGCTGCATGCTGTCACTGCCAGGGAGAGAGTGAATCTATTCCAGCTCCTGTGTGACATACTTATGGAAGGAGATTAGAGCCAGGAGAGATGGAGCTGGAATTTGATGAATTTGAATTTGTCACGCTCATGTTGAGTGGTTAAATAAAAAAATTACAAATTAAAAATGATTTTATGAGGCAGAGCTTGTAATTGAAATGCAGCAGGCTGAAGTCCACTTATTTCAGATTCAATTTTCCCAATTTAAGTTCAAGCTCTTATCATACAGACACTTAGGGGTGATACTGTACTTAAATAAAGTACATTTACTCAAGTACTGTACTTTATTAAGATTTTGAGTATTTCAGCTCAAGTAACTATTTTATTTATTTTAAAGAATTTCTTGATTTCTTCAGAATAAATTCATACTATCTTCTTAGAGAATATTTAGAATCTTTATCAATTAAGCAACTAGTAAGATACACTAGATGACAAATGGTTACACATCATGGGTTCATCAATTCTGTCCTTAATTGATGAACCCATCAATTAACTGGGCTTAATTGCCCAGTTAATTACAACATACCTTTTTGATCAGATCACTTGAAGGCGAGCGGAACATGCAAAAAAAATGGACATTTCTATACAATCAACATATGAAGGATAAAGTTTTCCCCAAAAATATGATCATTTGTTCATATTCACTCGGTTCAAACGCGTTTGAGGTCAATTTCTCTGGTAATCAACAACTGCACATAATGCCAATGCAACTAACTGAGTTCTAACTAAAATAACAGAAATATTCTTCAACACTGCATACAGTATAAAGTGGGGGCAGATTCGTATGTAGCTGAAAATAGAAAATAATTGAAAAAAGTTGTGTTTATGTGCTGCAGGTCGAGGCCCGAGTGAGTCATACTGTAGCTATACCCCTGTGAATGAACTGAAGACGTGAATCACACTCACTACCAACAGTCTCATGCTGCTGCTGAATCTCTTTGTCACAACCTGTGGTCTCAGTGATGTTTCTGCTCAGACAAAGTTTGATTGGGGACGACAACACACGCTGCTGGTTTCCAAGAGGTGATTAAAAACGAGTCCCATGCAGTCTGAAGTGGTTGCTTTGCATCTGGCGTAAACACACGCCCGCTCATGTTGCCAGGGTAATCTCAATTTATCACCGCGGTGCGTAACAGGATATGACCGGATGCTTGTTGTTTGTCATCAAACGGCAGCGGGGAGAAGCTTTTATGAAGCAAACAGCAATCCCTCCCGAGACAGCCATCCAATCCTCGTAAAATACATAACACATCATGAAAAAAGACGAGATGCATTAGAAAGGCAGCAGCTTGGAGGATTTCTTATTGGACTGTGGGACTGACAACCTGAGTGTTTTGTGTTAATGAAAAAAAGAAAAATGACTTCACTCTTGTCAAAGCAGGAGAAGAAAGACACAATGGCTCTACAGTATATCTCATTAACTGCATTAACAGTAGAAATACGAGGCGGCACAGACTACCTCATTAATTATCTCATTGTATATAATGTAATTTAAACAGCTCTGCTGGCTCTTCAATTTCAACACATCGTTAAAGTGAGCCGAGGCTCTCTGCTCCAGTGCTATATTGCTCGGCTGATGAGGTCACCAAACAGTCGAGGGTCAAACTAATATCCGAGCAGAGACGTTAAAAGCAGTATTTGTCAAAACTTGAAGTTGTTTTGGAGGTAAGCAGAGAAACTTCACCAAGAGACAGATTAAAAAAAAAAGCTATTTTTTGCTATTTTGCCCTGTCATATCTCTGATATGCAGGCCGAGAACAAAAGCAATTTCTCGTTGTCTTCTTGATTGTCAGCAAGCCTGCACGCT
Organism: Anarrhichthys ocellatus; assembly: GCF_004355925.1. NCBI lineage: Eukaryota > Metazoa > Chordata > Actinopteri > Perciformes > Anarhichadidae > Anarrhichthys > Anarrhichthys ocellatus. Next base: position 10,561,513 of record NW_022280034.1, read on the forward strand.
CTCAGTCTTTGTGCTTGATTCAGAGCGACATAAATAATTACATTTGATTATCAACACAGAGCGAAATAATACTTATTAAAGATAAAGTGCTGCCAGTTGATTACTTCTCTCATACTGACAGATTCTGAAAGAATATATCTTTGTCTGAGCACTGTTTGAAAAAAAGGCTGGGGGGGGTAAATCGATAAATCAGCTGTAAGTGACAACAACAGCCATGTCTATTGTTTACGTTCATAATGATAATTCTGGGGGAGTGGCTTTGAAGAGAGTCCTGAAGAAAAGGGGTGTCAGTGATGCCAATTTGACAACTTTCTCGCTAGATTTATAGAATTTGGGATCAGGCGCTGCTAGCTACTTTCATTGGATAAGAGTTGGCAACACTATGCTGGGTTTTTTGGTGGTTTAACTAGTTTACGCTTACTGGAATCTCAGGATTACTAACTGTAGCTTTAAGTCTTAAATCTTAAATCTTGGCTTCAGAACAAACAGAAGAAGAAGCTTGAAGGGAATTACAGTGGTTGCTGTTATTAAATGAACTCTATGAATGTTTGTGTTCTTTGTTGATTTTTCTTTTCTTCTTTCTTTAAGCATTCCCATATGGGTGGAGACAATTCTCCTTCTTTTTAAACTAGATAAACCATAAAAACATATTGAAATACAGTAAAAAAAAAAAAAAAAACATCACAAAGCTGAAAAACAGGGCTGACTATTTGGAAATACATGTTTTTTTACAGGACAATGATGAAATGCAGGTTTATTGTTCAAATAAAATAAAAACAATACATTCATAAATGACTTCTGGCACCACAACTGTAACCTGTTTGATTAGGTGTCAATATTTAGTGACTTATTTTAATTCAGAAAGAGAAAACACTGAAGTTGTCGACGCTGTGACTCAGACTTCACCATGAGATGTATCAGCATTGAGCATATCAGAAGCCCAAGAAGAGGAGGAGATATTAATAGTCTTCATCTTCAAAGGGAAGGTATTTTAACCATTTAGACATCTTTCTTCTTTCCTCTTCCATTAATCATTCACCCTCCAGATTTGTCTTGTGACCCTTTGTGGGGGAACTTTCAATGAAATGAAGTATTTATATATTGTTATTGGTACTTTTGCTGAAGTTAAGAATCTGAATGTTTTCCATCCCTGTTTATGGGTTTAACCTCATCTGTTAAGAGTATTCAACCTCAACATTCTGCACTTTACACCTGTTATCAGCTCATCGGTAAATTCAGTAGGCATTATATATGGTGTGATAATCTCTGTCAAACATTCTGCCCTGATCAAGGTCCGGCTTGGTTTAAAACATTGTCTTCTCCTATATAAATCGATGAGTGAAATGTGTGCAGATGTTACTTATTTAACAGTGTCTTAAATAAAAGCTTGTGAAATTTGACATTGTCCTCAAATTATGTATTATATATTATGTAATTTCCAGCTGTACATTTCCTTTAATGTTGAAGAATAATGAGAATCATGGCCTTCACCTATTGATTATGTAAGTATCACTGGGAATTTTTCTGACCATTCCATCAGAAAATACAGCTCCACCATCAGACCAGAGTTATAATCACAGCTCACGGAGGGCAAGCTAAACCTGAGAATAAACTCAGTCAACACAATAAAAATAAAAGCATTAACAGCACCCGATTAAGTAGAAATGACCCGTAATGTCCTCTGTATCGGGATCAGGTGTTCAAGATATAATTACAATATGTTCTGGGGTTCCGGTTTAAGCTTGTTACGCAACACACTCAGCAGTTGATTAAATTTTCCGCTTACGTAAGCCTTTCTTGAAAGCTGGGTCTCTGATGCCGTACAGTTGAAGGCAACGGGAAAGGAGTTTAAACTTTAATCGTTCTTAAAGTACTTTGGCCTGTCTGACTGAAGCAGCTGAGTCTTGGCAAGGTTGGCCGGAATCACAACAGATGCAAGGGAGCAATGTGGAAGTTAAAAGCAGCCTTGACTGCAAACGATCCTCATTTGAAAACCGTTTGGACAGTTCAGGCAAGTGAATGTTTGTCATTGTGCAACTCCAAGACACAACGTGCAGCTTTGGAGTAAAATAGATAAACATGCTGGCAACCACACACACACACACACACACACACAATAAACCGCCAATAAACAGCTTTAAAGTTGAGGTTGCCTAGCAGCGAACAAAATGTAGCCGACAAGGTTCCTCTATCTCTGCTATTCTCAGCAAGCCCTCTGTGCAGCTGAGAGCATCTCTGATTTGGATAAATGAATACAATGAATGGAATCAGAGGTCGACAGTGAGTCCATATTCCTTTTTGTTCTGCACAAATCTATTCATCTCCTCGTGGTCGTAATAATCCAGAGAGCATATTCTACTGTAATTAGGGTGCTTCGGTAATATAACTCTTATCATAATCACAGAAAATAAAACCCTTATATGATGGGTTCCATGATTTTCTTTATTTGATTTTTCATGTCCAGTGAAGAAGAAGAAGAAAAAAGTTTGCTAATTATGAGTCTGCATAAAACACATTTTCATTTCTCTTTTTTTACTTAAAGTAACTATATGCATACTAAGTGAATTTAATTAGCATTTTGCATCAGCCATTGTAATGCACAGCACTATTTTACCCGTGCATTACTCTTCTCATATAAATATGGGCTTTGAAAGAGAAAGAAGACTGCAGGATGTAAGCAGCAAGAACACTTCAGTATCCTCTACGTCCCCTTCTTCATTCATTTTTCCTCATCTTCATTTGTATGCATGATGGTTTTATTCCCAGCTGTCACTCTAAAATGCCATAATACACAGCAGAGTATATTGGGCCGTGAGTGTTGTGTGGCATGCATAACTTTTGTACTTGACTGATTAGCCCGGACAGTTGGCACACTTCAGAAACACGATAATTGTGTTTTTATGCTGTCCTGATGAGTCTGCTACACTCGAGCACTGCTGTGCTTTGTACCGTGCTGCAATCATCCTCATCATCATCAGCTAAATCTCTTAAATAAGTTAGTGTTAGTGTTCACATCGCCAAGAGGAAACAACAGCTCGGCCCACACACGGCAGTGTTCTTTATGCATGCAGGAGTATTTCAGGCAGGAGTTCATTTCCAGGTTCAGGTTCATTTCTGGATTAAGAAATTCAGGGTGGTTCTGTATCTCAGCTGTTACTGCTGAGTATTAGTACAAGGAATTATGCTAAGGTAAATATCACATGGTTGAAAACAACGTTAAGGGCATGTGCTCACACACACACACACACACACACACAAACACACACACACACACAAACACACACACACAAAGGCACTACGCACCTGTTGTCAAACATTATTATCAGCAGTCCTGGATATATATCCTAATATTTGCACAGGCACGTTCTCCGCTGAGGCTATCAGTGTGTTGTACCTGTTCTGCTTTTTCATTCACACTGGTTGAGCTTTAAATGCCGTTTCCAATAAAAAGGATTTAAATGTAATTCACCACCGATTGCATATCGTGGAAATCGATTTAAGGAGATTTTCTTGAGCGTGCTGCGCTCTCGCTCTCTCTATCAAGGAGGTGTCACGTGTAACTGCTGAGACTTTTATAGGGCTGTAAATTCAACACGCATGACATTTAAAGTGGCTATAGTCGTCTATATTTATAACAACAATGTATCAAATGAAAAACGCAAGGGGCTGGTTGTATGAACCTTCAGAGAATTATCACCTGAATCTGCAGTTTCTCTTAATCACTGAGCTTTATAGTGAGTTTCAGCTAATTGTTGAGCTGTCCAGCCCACAACTTTACTGTTTTGGTTTACTGTCACATGCTCTCATAGCATTGTTTTTAGTGGAAAATTCAATGTCAACTACCTGCTCAGATAAACACTAGAGACTAGCGGGTAAACTTAGTGGAGCATTTAGCAGCTAAACAGACAGTTATTTCCATCAGGTGGTGGTGGAGACCAAAACGAGAGCTAAGAGAGGGAGAATCATAGACTTAGATTCATCGGGTGGCCATAAACACAACTTCAACTGAAGGATAAAGGTACTCTGTAACAGCCGGATGCTTGAATAAGCAACCGTTTGCTGAGAAGTTCACCATATCAACTTAAAACATGATTATATGTCAGTGTTGTGTTCGCAAATAGCCAAAGAATAATAGTTATAGCAGGTTTTAAAAAGGGGACAAATTCTAAATAAGAACACAAACCACAGAACTTTACATTTTTTGTGTATTTCGACAAATGGTAAAATCCTGTCTGCAGAGCTCAAAAGCCTTCTGTATGCAGGAGATTGTTATTCAGCTCCTGCGATCCCGCTGTAGTCAAGTGTATCTCTGTTGATACATAAGCTTGTAGCTGTTATGTGGACACAGTGCAAAGCACAGTGTTTTGGCAATGTGCAAACAAACACTCTCGGGTAATGGTTAAATAATTTGTTGGGTTTATTTTGGTTTCAGGTGAGTTTATCTTAAAACTCCACTCTGGAGGCATGTGAAGATGAAAACAAGGGGGGGAGCTATGAATCCAAAGAGGATCCCCCCTCCAGCCTCTTTCTCAACATCACTTCAATTTGAAACACTTGCTTGGTGTAGTAAATTGGCATTTGCTTCGCGCAAACAATCATTCATCAATCTGTCCCCTCTCACATTCCCCCTCTTCATCTGTCTCCCTCAGTCACCTCCCTTTCCCCTCCCCTTTCCTTGTCTCCTTCCATTTCTCGCCCTTCTCCCTGACTTCTCGCTCGGTCCCCCTGCCCCCCTTTTGCCCCCCCCCCCCCCCCCTTGTTCCTCTTCTGCGGAATACACCCCCTACTCTCATGAATACATCTGCGTCATTCTTCCCATGCAACTACTTCAGATTAAGGATCCTGGGGGGAGGAATGTTTTTTTTGATATGCACCCTCATCCACAAAAGCGAGTATGTGAAGTGTGGAGGGAAGAAATGGGGCTGCATGTGGATAATGTAATAGGGGGAATAAATAGAGAGGAAGTTAGGGGGAAGGATGGATGGGGTTGAGAAAGAAGGTGCGAGAAGGAAATGTAAAGGAGAGGGGGAAAAAAGTGGGAGAGGAGAAAAATGGGGTGCAGCGATGAGTGTTAGGAGGATGGCTCTGCTTGAACATGTTAATGTATGCACTCTGGAGATAGGATATGATATGATATTCATAGTGTGTCTGATATTTCTCAGTTCTAAGTTTTTGCACGGCATGATGGAAAAAGTTTCACAGTCGGTGTTCTCAAAGCAAGTAAACAAAGGATTGTAAACGGATCAGGCTTTATAAAGCTGACACGTTTTCTGAATTGGGTGTGCAAGAGAGATATAGGTGAATATATTTACCGCTAGTATTAATAATAAAATGTGCTATTTGTATACCTACAGTAATTCAATCTGCATGTCACAGCTGTCACTTGACACTGCGTTCAAGTGACAGCTTGAGCGAAGATTTTCGTTATCCAAAATGCAATGGTCAATATTGCGCTCTCTGCAACTTACGTTATCATTCCAACTCCTCTTCAGGGGGGGTGGGGGGGGGGGGGGGATTGCATTCATGCCACTATGGATGTGCCATAGCGATGGGTTCCTCACAGTCATAGCCCATTGAAGCTCTTACATCATCGTCAGCGTCAGAGAGGCCCCGGTCTGGATTGCTAAAAATGAATCACGTCGAAAACTGGCAGATATTAACAGAAGACCAAAAATACACCACCCTGCACACTTGCCAAGAAATGTAAGCAGGGTATCGGAAATTCAGTTAAGCGAGGAAAGGACTGAGGGAGGTGAATTCGTCAGTAAACGGAAACGTTTTTTCTCTCTCCTGCTTTACAGTGTTCTGCTTTGTTTAGTTGCCATACACCAAATGTATTCTCTTTATCTTGAGCTTGTTTTTTTCCAGCCATGTTTATTTCTTCTTCAGTCTGTGCTCTTTATGCCATGCTCTTTATTGAAAAAAAAGCCTTGGTGGCTTTACAGGGGAAGTGCCATCTGTCCTTGGCAGACTTGATCCTGGCACTGATTATGACGAGCTGCTATAAATATAATCGGGACATATGTGATGGAAACACGTACGCCTGTAGAGATTATATACAACGAGGATGACGAGATTGTGTTATGCATCATTACAAGTGTCAATATTGACATCTATCCATGTGCAAATGCAGCTTGTGTTGCATTTTTATTTTAAATGAAATGAATGGATTTAATTGATTTTGCAAGCTTAAGCAACAGAAGAGGATGATTAAGAGATAATCAAGAAGGTGAGCAGGCTAAAACAGACACTTTCTCTGCCTCCCTATTAAAAACTACCCCCCCCCCCCCACACACACACACACACACACACACCCAACACACACACACAATCCCCAACACAACGCTCCTCCCTCTGTATCATCAGATCTTCATCTGCAGCTCCCTGTTATTCTTCTGGACGATTGATTTCCCTGATGTACTGAGTAGCCTAATCCCTCAGCGCAGGAGCGCGCGCGCGCGTGTGTGTGTGTGTGTGTGTGTCTGCATCTGCATGTTGGAGCAGCAAGCTGAGGCCAGCTGTGTGCTTTCCCTCTGTACCTCTTCGCTGTCTCTGTCTGACCCATTTTCCTCAGCAGGCTGAGGACAGCAGCGACAACACATGTGAAGAGGAGTTGATGAAGCAAAGTGATGATTCGGGGGTGAGAGTGTAAAAGATTTAGGGGGGACAGTTGATGTATTAAATGCAATAACACTTCTGTTGCGGTTAGTAGTAATTGTTTCACAGATATTCAGTGCAGCTTTAATATTAACTTATGCAGGACATCGTCAAGTCTGTATAAGGACTTGCTTCACAAGTCTTCTCGATTAATATCACAGTACCAGACCTTGGCTATTACGCTGCAGTGGACAGCAACTATCTATACTGGACTCTCTGTTAACAAGGTTCAATTTGGTCATCATTCTGAACTTCCTCTATGGGTGGAAACTCGATATTACACCTAAAGGAGGGACGAGGGTTGTCTTCCTTTGGTGCAAACTGTGGGGAGGACACCTTGAACACAGCCTGGAGACCACATGCTGCAGGTGGCCTGGGACCATTTGCGATCTCCCAGGGGGGAGCTGAACAATGTTGCTGGGGAAAAGGACGCCTGGGTGGCTCCCATCACCCTGTTGCCATGGCAACCCTGTACCGAATAAGTGGTGAAGAAATGGATGGATGGATGAAGTAGAAAGTTGGAGGGGCCAAGAATTTAGCACTGACTGGAATAACATTTGGGCTGAAAAACTGAATACATGTAAGCCAATGCACGGAAAAGGACAGATGTCACAAAATATTGAAATTAGATAAATCAATGTGAAAAGATGCACATCGCTGTTGGCATCCGTTTACAAAAGAACATATTTGTCCATTCTCGGGACACCACGAGTTGTGCACTTTAGCACTTATACAAACAAGCAGACAAACACACAGCAAGCAGCTGTGTTCATTGAGGTTATTTTAGCACACCCTTAAATAGATTAACAGCACCACCGTGCAGCAAGACATGTTCGAATAGGCTCGGATGTGAAGGGTTTGTTAAACAAAACATGAACAACATGACAGCAAGTTTGCTGAGTATATTTTAAGAAGCACATGTAAAAAAAAAAAAAAAAAAATGACTTATGCAGAGACAACTTTTACTGCAGGCAATGATACAAACACATAAAGTCCGGATGTTAATTCATCTCTATGTCTTGAGATAATAGTCTGCATAGAAACAACAGCATAACGATGCTCGTCACAGCACTAAAACGGGTGCACAGAATAAAGTGAACAACAAGTACGGTAAAAGATCAGTGCAACTAATGGATAAGCCTCGTGCGGCTGAGATGGAAGAAATCAGCCCCTGTCCTTCTCGCTCTCTAATGAGGAACTGGTGGTGAACTAAACAACCCTCTACATGATTGAATTTGTACAACTCATTAAGCAGCAGTGATTGAATATGCAGACGCAACGGTGAGGCCCACGTGCCCGTGATCTTGCAGGCTTGGAACACACGCACGGAAAAGCCCCCCTTTAACATTCGTAAATCTCCTGTGATCATTTCTCAGCACAGCCAGCGGCAACCGATGCCGGCTGCAGCTGTGAACGGTATTCCCAGGGTGGTGACCAATCAGGACTCCTGTCATCAGAGCAGTAGAGTCAGACTTAAGAATCGATTCATTTCTGTTGACAGAAGCCTGGGGCAAGAGTCTCGCTAAAGTAATAGAGGTCTAACCTTCAGGTTTGCATGTAAAAAAAGATACTTTGGTGGCCGTGGGTGATTGCATGTACTGAAATAGAACCGCACCTTCGCAGTCTATATTTTTTATGAGTCATACTTTTCACATATGCAGCTTTTCTGAGAAGATGAATACAGTGTTGTAGTCTTTTCCCAGAAGTAATCACTTGATAACACTCCGTATTCTCCTCAGCGCTGAAGACACTGACTGAGAGATACATGATTGGCATAACCTAGACAAGAAAAGATAGGACTCATATAGGACACATTGATGTCATTGCAAAGGTTTTAAAAGGACGAGCTGTGTGAGAGGCTTTCATGTGTTGTTGGGGAGCACAGTGCTGGGAAACAAAAGCTTCCTCTTCATGTTCAGAAAGTAATTATGGCAGGAGGCGAGAAGGGTCCAACAGGATTTTTCCGTACCAAACGGTGACGTATACTTAAGGAATAACAAAAAGTACTGCACATTCCCTCTGTAGCAGCCTATGTGTCTAAATACCTGTATGTGTTGGAGGATTGCGACTACCATTTCTCCAAAGGAAACAACTCTATTTATGCATGCATAAATGATCTCCAACCCACTGATATCTATTAATCACATTGTACTTCCGAGTGTGAGGAGGCACATCTTCTCGACTGTCGAAACATTTGTTGGTGAAAACAATGACAACTGTGGGAAAAGCGACGTGACTAGGCACGGAGTAAAAGCTACCGAATGAAAGGAGACATTCCGACATGATTAATCCGGGTGCCAAGTCAACCAGCTCGCCTTCAGCTCAGGGTGAAAACACAAAGGGCTTTCAATGTTAGAAGGTTGTCTTCCTTTATTTTATTTTTTTTCTGAAGTATTCATCACTAGTGAGGCAGTCAAGAAATAGCTTGCTCGTGTTGCAAATGCAGAGATGAAAGAGTGCAAAAAAAAGGCACTTCGGGGAGAGAGAGAAGGCTTTCCAGGCTAATTGTGGTGGCGTCTCATACATAGTGTATCAGCACGCAGGGTGCCGTGTCTGTCGACTTTGTGCCAGCAGAAACAGTCTCCTGTGGGCAGCTGTGAGGAAATGAACTGTCTAAAATGAAAACAGTTTGTACCCAGCATTTCTTTTAAAAGGGACATGGCAGAGATGGCAGTACTTTTGAATGCACTTCTGTTATAAGGTGTATCTGTTCGGTATAGAGGCAAGAGTGCACAATGAATCGAGAGAAAGTCTGCCTGTTTACAGTCCATGTATGTACGGATATTTGAAGCAAGATCTCAAAGTGGACTCACTGACAAAGGGACGCCCAATGTTGTTTTTGCTGTGTGATGTACAACGCGTGATGTGTTATCTTACATAATTTCCCCCATTCCCATTCTGGAAAACCATTAAAAATTAATGAACCCTCAGAAATGGTTGCTCTCCAGACCATAAATTCCATTTTTAATTATTATGACGCATTCAGGCAGAAAGATTCCCAGGGCCTTCATGCAGCTGAACTGCACAAGATATGAAATCGGTTCCTGGAAGAAGAGATAGCAAAGGTGAATATGTGCAATTATAGGCAAAAAACACAGGAAATGCTGTTGCTCTCACTGTGTCTCACCATGTGCATCAATTATGACTTTTAGGAGTTTTACAAGTTTTGGTTTATAGCCATGTCCAAGGCATTGAAATAAATGAAAACGTTATTTGATTTGTGGACTGAATGAATAAATTGGCACCTTCCCCACAAAAAGAAATTGCTCTATTATCATGCAGTTTATCTCTTTTTTTGTGTTTTGTCTTCTCTTGTCTCAGCAATGATTAAGAGAGTTAGCTCTCTGTAAACAACATGCAGACTGTTTCACCTGCAGCTGCTGTGCTTTGCAGATAATTGTGAGCAATCTCCTTTGTACAAAGGAAGCAAGTCTCTCCTGTTTTGACAGTTTGTGCTCCATATCATACTCCACTCTAATATGACTGAACCTGACAAGGCCATGTGGCTGTATTGTTCCCGAAGTGCACACACTCGTCTCCACTCTGGCTTTCCGATCAGTGCAGCACATTTTGTATAGAGGCAGACGGTAGTTTTTCTATATATGATCATGTAAGTGCTACACAAATGATTAGGCTTTATTCTCCTGGCCTGATTCTCAGCACAACGGCGGCTAATAGATGTTGATCTGAGTTCTGTATCTTCATGCATTTTGTCCCAGGAGACGTGCCCTGCAGGCTCACTCATTCCTACTTCTGTATGATGATTAGAGATGAGAGGGAAAAAGATTTTTGTGAAAGACGGACCAATATTGTCAAGGAAGTTAGTTATACATTGCATATTCTGTTCCTCGTGTGACATTTATATATGTATGTTGTAATGAGCTGGCATTATTGAAGTCCTTCATTATTCATGAAGTTATAAATCTTATAAGATTTGAATAATTTTAGTAGGCTAGAAGACATAGAGTATAACATGAAGACATACAGAATAACATGAAGACATAGAAACTGCCACTTAAAGTTAAAGAGTGAATTCACACGTAAACATGTTATTAAGCTAAAAACTAAATTATATAAGTCATAGATTATTATACTGCATGCTTGAAGAAGGATCTGCACTAACTATAACCAGCAAGCAAGCAGATAAGTCTTAACAGCTTCAAAATGAATGAACAAATGGTTGAAAGATATAATGAATAAACAGTGAAAATGTTAGCTAAAGGTAATGGACAAACAGTCGAAATAGAGAGCTGAAAGTTTTGGATGAATGGTTGAAATAGCTCAAATAAATGGTTAAATTGTTAATATAGTTAGCTAAAGTTATGACAAATGGTTCAAATGTTCTACCAACCTGATCTCATGGGAAGGCGTATAAATAGCATAGTCTTCAAGTCTTACAATAAGAAATAATGTCATTGGTGTCAAACGTGGCTTTGCTCTCATTGGGATGCAAGGACGATAGCTGGTTTTTAGCAAACACACTTATTTAGGTACACCTCATATGCTACTTTTCTGGCCCACTTTCCTCCATTTTGTAGATATATTTGTCGAGGTGAAATCTGGGCCAGAACCTTCCCATGAGCCTCCACATGTAGACGGGAATTAGATTTATTACCCAGAATGCCCCACAAGGGAACACTGTCCCCTGCCCTGTCTAGGCAGAATCAATGAAACATGGACGGAAGAGGAGAGGAGAGGAAAAGAGCAAGACGAAGAGGAGAGGTAACAGCTATTTGGATCTACAGCGCACCCAGGAGAGTAAAGTAAAAAAAAGAAAAATGCAGCGAAAAAGAGAAGGGGGGCAAGTGAGAGTGCAGAAGGTCCACAAGTTATTTTAGATGTATAGCTACATGAAGTACAGATGAGCTCTACATGCATGCAGGAGCTGTCATACCACTTGTTTTCAGCCTTTTAAGTCCTGAACATGAAGTGACTCCCACTCACCCCGCAACTCACAAGTTAACAGTGGTTAACAGTTTGACCAAAGATAGACAGTTTTATTTAAAGCTGCTTTTGACAGTATTTTTACATCAACAACACATGATGACTCCACAACAAGGGAGTTAAAGCCAGACTCTGCAGCTCCCATCAGCTATCATTGTTTTCTGGTGCAAAAGTGTCCGTTTTTGTTCACTCTCACTGCTTTCACAGCGTTGTCTTTGGCCGCAGAACGCAACTGTTTCCAGTGAAAAAGCACTACCTGCTCAGCACCAAATGGAAGACAGAGTGGAGCATTTTGTGGCTACATAGCCGTATGTTTCACTCAGGAGTTGGTGGGGGAAAAAAACAGATCTAAAAGGAGTCTTAGTTTATTATCCATCCTCTCATCCATCAGTCATTGATAATCTATCAGCAGACTCCACGGTGTAAGCTACTGAACTAGCCCCTCTGGAAGTGTGGAACAAAAGCAATTTGCATTCAGGCACCGACAGGTGCATCATTTGTGCAATAACATATGTCTATAAATACATCAAAATAGACCGAAAGAGTGTAGAATGAGGAGTCTTTTTACAAATATATTTTTTAACATCCAAGTGTAGTAATGGGAAGTTGATGCACGCTTGAGAAAAAGTAAATGACAAAAAACAGGATGTATGAATAGTCGAATGTCTTCAGCTGTGCTTCGTTATAACATGGCACCATACAGCAGTTGTGGAAGTTGTACTCAGATCTTTTACTTAAGTAAAAGTAGCTGTTCCAGAAACACTGTCACAAGTAAAAGCCCTTCATTAAAGATTTTACTTAAAGGCAGAATGAGCAGGATTTGTCGCTTGCGGTTTGTAAACATAACATTCAAATTGTATTATTACTGCACATGTGTATATATATACATATATATATATATATATATATTCAATCATATGAAAGGAATGGAGTAAGAGGTACAATATTTGTCTGAAATGTAGTGGAGTTGAAGTGTAAGTACTTGTACTTGGATAAGTATATTTTAAAAGTTATCTTTTAAAATTGCAGGTATTGCCATCTTGTCCCAAATGATATGTCAACATATCCATAATAATACCCTCATAAAGTCGAACACAGCTTGTCTCAATGTGACGTCCAGCCATCGTTGACACAACTCATTGACAGCGTCTCAAAAAACGGTGACAGCAGCTCCTGGCTCCTCTGTTTGTTCCTGCCGTCTCTGATCAGACTCATTCAATAACCAATCAAAATCCACACGAGCGGCTGCACAATGCAGCGGTAAACAGATGGTTAGAGCCTGTTTGTGTACATACGGCACATATGTGGGTCAGGTACACCGCGGTCGCTGGTTGCCATGGAAACTGGGTACCAAACATGACTGCAATCTCTCGGAGAAATCGACTTGTGGCCAAGCTCCTGCTCTCGCACCTCTCATCCCCTCTCAGCAGTTAACCCGTGCGGATTATGTGGGAATATTCAGTGGGGGAAATTATCATCGTCAAAACAAGCTGGGACTGAGCCGGCCAGGGCTTTCTCTGCTGCTGACGAGAAGGGAGATGAAGCATCACTTTAGATCAATAATCCAACACACATCTGGTCAGCCAGAAGCACATTGGTGTTGCCTTTGCTGCCATTAACCTAAATGTACAGTACAAGATCCTAATCCCACACTTTGACCTGGATTATCATCTCCACCTCACACTTGGCGCCTGTCTCGGATCTGCCTGTGCATGACCTTGGGGATTCACAGTGAACACAAAGGGATTCTCCCTGCCTGTCTCTGCCTGTCTCCCTCCATCACACACACACACACACACACAAGCATGCGCTCTGTATGGCGAGCGCACGTGATTGGATTCAGTGAGCTGGTGATGCATGTTGAATGCTGATGAGGTTCTCTGGGTTCTTTCTTGAGGAAAAAAAAAAAAAAGAGGAGAAGCGGTAGAAAGCTTCCTCTGTGCCTGCAAGACAGAGAGGAAGGAGAGGGGGAGAGAGGGGGGAGGGAGGGGGGAGATAAAACAGACCTACCACAATATTCATCAACGTCAGACCCTCACCTCCTGGTTAGACCATGCACGTGCGTCCAATCACATATCGACACACACATAGGTGGAAATACCTCTACACACTCACATGTTACTGTCTGTGATGCACTGCTGCCCTTTCTCATAATTCACTGTCATTATGTCTTTGAGAACTGTAGTGTACAAACACTCCTGTTAGCATGGCCTCCCTCTCCACTGCATTGTCCCATTTTTTTTTATGTCTGTTCAGGCTAATGAGGTGAACAATTAGCTTGAGGCACACCAGGGAAGCTTTTAGGGTCAGCAGCATGCAAGGTCATTTTTGGTGTGCGATAGCTGCAGATAGGGGATTGCGTATTTATATACAGGATGAAGAAAAGATCATACCAGGCTATTGATGACATCAGTTGTCAAGCCAGGTTACTGAGGCCCGTTTTTTACAAAGCAGCAAGTTGGCGCCAAGTCTGGTTATAATCATTACTTCTCTTATTGTCAACGATCCAACAAAAACAAACAATTAATTGATCCATCCAAGTATTTCCCGTGTAGTAAAGCCTGATTTTGCTTATTGTTCTGTGCCATAGAGCTCCATTGCTGTCTAAAACTATTAAAAAGACATCAATGAGTCACATCATTGCACTGGGTGATAACTTCCTTCATAGCAATGAACATGGACTCTGTTTATAGTCAGTCCCACAAGCCTGCTGCCGCTGTAAATACCCAAACACTAAACGCGTATTACATCGCTTCTGAAAATAGTCCCCAGAAAACACAACAAAACTACTTGGTTAGGTTTGCCTTCCTTAAATGTTAGCTATTCACTAACTGGCTTGACATTTAATAGGACAAAGGTTTTAAAAAAAAACACTCCAGGGGAAACCCCTAAAGGAAATGTGTTATTGTTCAAATATTAAAGCCCCAAAAATAGAGTCACAATGTCATCAATGCTTTGTAATCTGTATTTGTAGTGGATACAATTTCCCCTCAGGTTAATCAAACCGCATCCAAGCAGAACTCCATGCTTCAGTGTGAATGGAACTCTTCAAAATATTGCCCAACTGCAGTGTAATAGATTTCAGAGTGTATGTGGTCTTCCATTCTTGTGGCATTCCGCTACAGTATTTGATCCGTCTAGAAGTTAGTCCCATACTCCCGGTGGGTGTAAATATCCTCCCAAGCCTGCTACTGCTGCTCCTGAAATCCATCTGATGATTGAGTCAGGAATGATGCCGGCTGTCTGCACCTCTAACAACATGACTCAACACTCACATCCAATCGCTGTCGCACTCAAACAAGTGACATGACAGCACATTAGTCTGAGATGAAACGTGCACCCTGCTGTTTTTATTTTGCACCGCTGGCATGCAGATTCAGATTTCTTTGAGTGATATTCCTCCATCGGATGTATTACACTGAATTGGCAAAATACAGCTTTGTCACTGTTGAGTAATTGTCTGTCAGCTGAGATTTATTCAATTCCCATTCTCCTCAGTTACCTAGAAGTATTAAATGAAACCCCAATTGACTTTACAATGATTCTGTTGGACAGATGAGCCTGTATTAAATCTTTAAATGTATTAGGTTGATCTCCATGTTACACTGAGCATAGCATCTTTCCACATTATCTGCATCTAAGTAGTGAGTCATCAAAACAAACCAGCCAGATGAATTAGATGTACCTTGTCAACGAGGTTGTTGACTCTTGAAAAGCTGAGCGGTGTTATGACAGATGTTCAATTGAAATGTTCAAGTACCTGCTCGCACTGCAGCGGCAACTTCATGCACACACCAACAAAATGTGTACATCATTAACATTTCAACTGACCTTTTCTCTGTGTCAAAACACACCCAGCTATGTCAAGTAGCACCTTGAACGTCAAAGAAAGACCTTTATGTACAAGCAGAGTCCCCTGTAAACAGTGGCACCACAGGCAACCTCACTTATTAGAGGCATGTCTGCTTATTTTGTCCTGCTGGAGGTTTAATTTTGTCCACAAGCCCACAGTACCTCAGATAAAAAAACACCGCTGTGCTTATAGAGCCATCTTGTGGCGTTTAGAGGTATTAAAGTAATTCACACATCAGTTCATAAAAGGTTGCATTACAAAGGCTTGAAAACAAGAAGAAGCAGCTTGGGCTGTTTTTCAAGCATACAAATTCTGATACATTTCTAATTTGTGATGCGCCTCACTTTCCACTTCCTTTTAGCAAGCAGATACTGTATGTTTGTGACACTTAGACATATTGTTTTTCTCACCTCTTCTCACTTCCTGATTATTGTGAAATGTAAGTAAAAACTTACATTTTTACCTCTCGGTAAAACTGGTAGAATACATGATTGTACATTTTATGAACATTTGTGTCTCATTCTGACGTTTCTCTCACATCTTTAAGGGTTTAAGGGTACGTGAGGCTCAGTGTGAAAATATGGGTTGGTTTTGTGATTGTGTTCTTCTGAGACATCCACCTTCAGGCAATCTGCACAAAGAAATCACAGCGAAAACATGTGCGATCTTATCTTTAATATGAGAAGCATGTGCTAACCGTTGATGGACCAGAAAGCTCGTTCATTCACAGGATGATCCACGATCAATATTTTCAGTTCCTTTTATGTGGCTGCTCACATCACCCCTTTTGAACTCTGTCTGTTACTGTATACTATTTGAATATGTATAGTATATCTGAATATTGATCATAATAAACAATTCACCACTGAAAATATACTTAAATCAATTTATCTCCCAGCTGCACCCCTCAATAATATTTGCTTGTTGCTTGATAAGTAGGTGAATATAAATATACTTACATTATTCTCTGTATTATTCTCAATGTTATATTAATTATTTCATTGCGAATAACAGAGATGAATATTAAAATGAAAAAGATGTTTGTAAAAATTTTCTTCATAACTCTGTTTAAAATCATGTGTATGTTAATTTCAAGAAAATAAAAGTAAATGCAACAAAACAATTTATGTTCCTCAAAAACCTCAATGGTAGACCATAGAAAGAGATTGCACAGAATGCGGAAATAAAACTTGTTCTCATTGACTGCAGAACAACATCCTCAGAAACCAACTTGGGTGTGGTCAATTTTAGTACTGTATTTAGGTGCAGTTTTGAGGTATTTGTACTTTATTTGAATATTTACATTTCATGCTGCTTCTACCTATAACTATACTCCACTAGACTTATTTGACAGCTGTTACTTTTCAAATTAAGATTTTACATTAAAAACAACAACATGAATTGTAAAATAGCGGTTAAAGATCAAACCATGGCTGGTCTAGTTATTTCCATTGTCATATCTCAGATGTCCTTGACTTGTTGATGTGACTTTTTAAACTTTCCCGATGGTTTCATTCAAATAACGATTTGAATCCCATAGAGATCAAACTATCTATTATTTCACTAAAAATCAAAGACTAGAGAAAAAATTTGATTAGACCATTTGTAGAGGCCCAATATAATGATAATTCTGTACTTTTACTTTGGTAAGATTTAAAATTGTACCTGCAATATAGTACTTTTACATTGTAGTATTGGTACTTTTACTAAAGTAAATGATCTGACTTCCACCCCTGGAGGAATGAGTCTAATAAAAAGTCTCACATGGTCTCACAGGTTTGTTCATGTGTAGTGTCGTAACATATTGAAACATTTGCTTCACATTCTTCTAATTCTCAAGGGGAAGTAAATTAAATCGAGTTAGTCAATTGATATGTAATTTAGATGACCGCTAAACTAACATGACCTAATCAAAAACCATTATCATTTCATCAAGAAGTGCTGCTTCAGGATCTACACTGATAATGAACCCACTATGACATCCTTATAATAATAATCTCATAGAAACGTACAGTGCTCTGGGTGAATCTCTAATGATAACAGATATTGATAATGTTTTTATGATATTCCAGGGACTTAGTTTTGCTCTAAAAAGTTGCATAAAATACAGGAGCATGAGGTCAGTTTACAGTTACCGTAAACATGCTCTATATTTTGAACATGTAGTGAACCCAACTGTCTTTTTTAGGTGATAATTTGAGGTTCATTTATCTGTATAGAGTAGCCGTATACTTTATTCAATATGATCTATTTCCTGTGTCTTGTCATGGAAATATCCTCATTTGTGTTCTGTAAAAACTGTTGTTTTTAAGTGTGACATACATAAAGTTGTTTCCTCTTCTTATCTTTCGTCTTCTTCTTCTGTTATCTTTAGTATACAAGTAGAGGTACCTGGTAAAATACAAAGCCAGCATCTGATATAATATACAGTTTACAGGCAGTGAAAGATATATTTTGTTAATAACTCAAAAATCATAGTTGTGTGGTGAAAAGCTACAGCAACATAAGTTATAACTTGATAATGAGACATCAACCATTAAAGTGTTACCACTGAACCCGCTGTCCCCTAAATTGACAAAGTGGGGTCCGGGGCCCCCTTCAGGTCTTTTACGAGGCTTCTTGGGATGAACTCGAGGCCGCCGTCCCCTTTTTTTTTGGCTCTAAAAAACAGCAATTACACCGTGGGTAGTTTTTTGTATAGCGGCAACGTCCACCGAGGGGTTACACTTTGCCCGCTTTTTTCTTCGTTTCGCCGGGTTTTCCGGTGTTGTATCGTCAGCTGTGGATGGCTGAATGGTGTGTGAGCCGTGGAGAAAAGAAGAGAGAGAGAGAGAAAAAAGAGAGAGAGCGCTTCCCCTGGCAGGCATCTTCCCCCTCAGTCAGTCTGACCGCCCACAGTCCGGGGGGAGAAAGTGCTGCTTTGTGAATGAAGGGAGCGGCGGAGGGCAGAAAACTAACTTTAACCAAAATTATTTCACCATTCACCCGGAGGCGCCTTCGACGGTGCGACACGCGGACCGAGAAAATACAGTAAGTCACGACGCCTTTTTTTTTTTTTTTGAGGACCTTGTGTGGCATTGATAGAAAGCAGATTGACAGGCTTTTTCTTTTTTTTTTTTTTTCGACGGAAAGATGAATGCATAGCAGCCCAACCGTGACTGGAATAACTGTGGTGAGATGGGAGGTCATTTCAGCGCAGAATTGAACTCCACAGACTTCGTTTTTTTAAGACGTCTGTTTTTGTTTTGTTTGTCCCAACCTGGTTTCCCTAGAGAGTGGCTGTCGGGCGAACAAATGTAGCTTCTTAAAGACACTTTGGAGTGATTTCGGGATGAAATGGGATCGGTAAACCGCATCTTGTGTTTGTAACTTGCTCCCGAGAAATGACACCGATCCGATTCGTGTTTTTTAGACGATCTGGCCCGTTTTTTGTCACTTGATCCTATTTATTCACACAGCTTTTAAAAAAGCATTTCACAGTTTCATGCAAAGTTTCCGTCTGCTTGCCAACGTATTTCGCAACATTACATGACTCATGCCGAAGACGTGCACTCCCAATGTCACCATGAAAGAAAAAATAGACTCATAGAAGACTCATTCATGATATTAGGAGGTTTCTCCTCCTCTAGGGAGTCTGGTCTGCAAGTAGTAAACATGAGATTTGATTACAGTTCTGCGAACACGCTTCTGGTGCTCCAGTCAGTCCTTTCTCTGTGGCTCAGATTGTGTTTCACTTATGTTGTCCTGTGAATGAGATCCCAGTGTTGCTTGATTTTAATCACACTCACTCGGTTCTTTTATTTGACTGAGGAATGCCATTTTCTTCTTTTGCAGAAGCTCCGCGGTCTGGTTATATTCGGAGAAGCTGTAAATCATGGTGGTCAGTTTGGCCTGTCTCTGCCTGGTGGTGGTGGTGGTGGTAGTCGGTGGTGACCCCTGCCTCATCATCAGCGAGATCAACGCCGACAACCCCAGACTGGACACCACTGAGTTTGTGGAGTTGTATCACACCAGTGGACAGCGGGCTTCGCTGGACGGCTACACCCTCGTGTTCTATAATGGAAATGGAAACATCGCCTACAAGGTGCTGGACCTCAAAGGCCACAGCACAGATGACAGGGGCTTCTTCCTGGTGGGCTCGGTGGACATGCTGCCCAAACCAGCCATCCTCCTGCCTCCCAACACGGTCCAGAACGGCCCGGACGCCATCGTGCTCTACCACTCGTCTGCCTCTCGCTACAGTGAGAAGATGAACGTCACGGCAATGGGGCTGGTGGACGCCGCCGTGTACATGACTCGCCGCACTGGGGGCGCAGAGTTCCTCGCCGAGACTCTGACGCCAGGAGAACCGGCCTTCGTCGAGGATGAAACGGCCCTCGAGGGGGACGAGTCGATCGAGAGGTGCCTGCTGTCTGAGGACCGCTGGGGCTTTCAGGTGTCCTCGCCCTCCCCGGGTCAGAGGAACAACTGCACCCCGCCCGCCGCCCCGGCGACCAGCCCCGTCATCACTGAGCTGAAGCTGGGAGGAGGGCAGGTGGACGGGTTCGTGGAGCTAACGGAGGCTCCGGCTGCTGGTCCTCTGGTGTTGGTTGTGTTGGATGGGAGAACGGACAGGGTCAGCGTGAGCGTGGATGTGAATGTGGACACCTCCAGGAACGGGTTGATCTCTGTGACCATAGAGAAGAGCTACATGAAAGGTCAGTGTGATCTTGTTCTATCGCTCTGGATGAGTTAATCGTTTGGAAAAGATACGTATCAGCTTCAATTCGTTTTGTTAAATCTTCATTCATTCACTCACTTTCGTTTAGTTGTAAATTCTTTGTTCCTGTTATGATTTCTTCCCAGGAGATGAGTCCGGGGCAGTGGCCGTTTACAGTGGCAGAGCCTCAGATTTCCCTGTGGGCAGTCCACTGAGCCAGATACAGCCTCTAGATGCATTTGTGTTTGCTGGACCTGGAAACAAGCCTAGTGCCAACCTCTCAGAGACTCTCATCCCGGGCAGAGAGCCCTACCAACTCAGCAACAGGCAAGACACTACGATAGTTTCCCCCTCTCCTTTAATTTCAAAAGTACCCCGCCACCATTTGGATGCAGTACATACAAGAGATGGAAAGAATCGGTGCTAGTTTGGTGAAGCTCATGAGCTATTTTGAAGACGCATTAGTGACATTCAGTGGTTATTTTTGAGGCTAAAGTTTCAATGTTGTGAAACTGTGTTTTACTTGGAAAGGGTCAGCTTGTGACCGCTGTTCCTCTTTGTTAATGATTTTTTTTTTTTTTTTTTTTACTGTTAAGTGTGTGTCATCACCGGAGCAGTACTCACACGTAGGCTCTAAATCACACTGAGCCAAAGTAACCCAAATAGATTTTGACATGACGCTCAAATTTGAGCAGCAAGTTTAATTCACACCTCACTGATGACAATTCAGCGTCATTCAGCAAGACCAAAGTTATTAAAGTTCATCCTGAGGGGGAGATCCATGTAATAGTCGTGAAGACATTTACTACAACTTAAAATGTCAACCTACTGGTGGCGCTGGATGACAAGTCAGGGGATCCACTGAAGGCAGTAGGATTCATCCTCTGGGAACCATGAGTGTCATGGCAATTCATCCAACAGCTGTTGAGATATTTCAGTCTGTGTTGCAACAACTGACTGACCGACAGAGAAATGTAGCATTACAATTGTGTTTTGTATTTCAAGACTATATTATTGGATAGCATAATGATGTGCTTTTATTTACCCACTGCAAAATGTATGAATGTTTCATACAACACAAACCAATTTTAATATTATAACCCTGCGAAATAAGGCTGAACTCATAAGGGTTGTTTTATTTTGTCAGTTTGAGAGAGGGAGGCTTCTATCTGAGTCGCTGTGGTGTGGCCACCTGGGCCAGAGATCCTGGGGTCTTCTGGGAGGCCCCGCAAACTCCTGCACAGCCCAACCAGTGCCCCTGGCCTAAGATCTGTCCGCACAGTAATGGTAAGTGTTTGAGTTCGCTTCATGAATTTGTATTAGACGCTTAACATTATCGAGAGCTGAATGTTGTTTGACGCAGCTTATGGGATTTAGTCAAAGAAAAGGGGTTTCTGCAGTTTACATGCAGTAAGGAAGGGAATGACAGGTAACGCGTGTCTGATTGACTGGCGGTAGAAAGATGGAATAGATAGAAGAATAGGCAGCCAAACATGGATACTTTCAACTGGATTATTTTTGAGGAACCAGGGAGTAAATCTCACAAAGAGATACGCAGACAGTGTGCTGACCTGTGAAGGGAGGAGAAGTTACAGATTCTATCCTTCACCAACTGAGGAACAAAGCTTCATCAATGTGGACACGTATTGCAAAATAGCAACTGAAAGTTGGTGGGGGATGCTGCTCCAAGGAGGAACTGGCATAAGAAGAAATGAAAGATGAGGTATCGGGTGCACAGAGGAAAGCCTGTGATTCATGTGGACTCCAACAGATGATGAGCTAAATGTGTGATGGAATATTATAAGGATCAGCTGGATTTGTCAAAATTTGACAGTGAAAAATTAAGTCACATAAAATACAAAAGTACGACTAAATGGACGTCGTGGTGAGATTGTTTTCTCGACTACTCTTTCGAGGTCAGGAAAGCTCTTTGAACCTCAATATCCTTATCATTTGGAGAGATTAAGATCTTTATTTATTACAATATTAAGCATGATGTGTGAGCCCTGCCCTGGGTTACACCCAGGTCAGATCTCCAGGTTAAGCAAACTTAATTTGGAATAGAAAACAGAAGGCTTTTCGTTCATCTTTAACCAGCAGTAAATCAGTCAGAGACACATTAAGGGAATCCAATGTTGTGGGAAAGACTTTGCTCTCTGAAGGATCTCTTATTGAGTCCTCAGCATGTCAACAGTATCAGTCCTTTAGTCGCATAAGCAGGAGGCTGGGGAGGTGGAGGGCGATGCAGCAGGAAGCGGTGCTGGTATGAGGGAATCAGCAGAGGACAATGATGAATGAACTGTTCAGTCTGTCACTTTAGTTGAGTCAATGCTTTCTGCTGAATGTGTCAACAGATTATTGTTTCGTTAGTATAAAAGCAGTGTGTTCCTAACAAATCTGTGATAAAGTACCAATCCTACTGTAAACTGATGTGTTGGCTTACTGCATGCAACACAAACAATCAGCCAGTGTATTTCTATTTAACTTCAGACCAAAAGCTTCTTTCTATGATAAATGATGAAATAAAACTACAAAGTATATATAAACAAGACAGTCATAGTCTCTAATCCTATCATAACTAATGAATATGAACAAGTTAATAAAAAATACTATAACTTTCAAGTTCATATTTCTATAATATTATATATCTATATATTGTATGTAATACTGCCATCTATTGCCATTATTAGGTACTGTGTTAAAGCTGTACTAACCATGAAATGAATGGAAAAATAAATTATAATATTATATAATAATCTTCAAATGCATTATAAACAAAGCAGACAGACTTCAATGTGGTTGTCTCATTCTTCTATATCGCTCCTCATATGTCTTGCAACAGTGCTCTGAAGTGCACTCATCCCTTATGGAAACTTCAAAAGATTTGTTTAAGAAGCTTAAGTGTTTGTAAGCATCTCCATTATCTCAACAAATCCCAGTGGATACAAAGTATTTGCCACAGGATTGTGGTTTTAGATACACTTATTGCCAATGAGAATACTCTCATATCTGTCTGTTAAATATGAAGCTACAGCCACTTAGCTTAGCACAAAGACCGGAAGCACTTGGCCTGATACTGTCCACCGGTAACTAAATATACCATCTACTGTTCCCTATCAGCATCTATGAAGCTCTTTGGTCATGTCCTATGTCGTTTGTTAAATCTAAACAAAAATCAAAGTGAAGTAAAGTAAAACTATTCCTTTAACAGCAGCCAATTGATAGCTTCCTGTTATGCTTTAGCGATTCCAGGAGGTACAGATTCACCATCTCACCTCCCACCCTGGGGGAGCAGTGACTTCCTGATCAATGAGCTGAACACTGATACACCTGGCGCAGCTGAGGACGGCGAGTACATCGAACTTTGGCACCCATCAGGACGCCGGGTCTCCCTGCAGGGCATCTGGATACTGCTGTTCAGTGCACACAACAACAGACCCTACAGGGAGATCGCCATGAGTGGACACTTCACCACATCTAAGGGCTACTTTCTGCTGGGCAGCGACAGGTTGGTGCCAGCTCCGTCAATCCGCTTGCCTCCTAATACCATCCAGAACGGACCAGATGCTGTGGCACTCTATCGCAGCCCGTTTGGTCAACCGTCGGCGACCCAAAGGGGGATCCCCACCAAAGGCCTGCTGGATGCAGTGGTGTACCGGCAGAGAGGATCAGACAGGGAGGCGCAGGAGCTGAGTAAAGCTCTGACCCCAGGACAGCTGCCTCTGCTGGAGGATCCAGAGGTTCTGCCTGGTGATGAGGCCCTCAGCCGCTGTAGAGGCCTTTACCCCTATGACCTGTCTGCTTTTTCAGTAAGTACGAAGTGTGAAGGTTTCAAAGGGCATCCTGAAATCAGTCAGTAGAGAATGTCTTTTATAAAGTGGTAGAAACACAACATTGTGGATAACAAAGAAGACGAATGCTCATTAAAACCTTAATTTCTAATGAATACAAATAGCAGTGATTAAAGGAAATAGGTTGCCATTTTGGGGAATTTATTTCTTGCCGAGAATTAAATTACTAGATATGATAAATGCAGTAGATATGAAGCTACACCCTGTTAGCTTAGCTCAGCACAAAGACCTGCAACAGAGGGTAACAACCAGACGGCCACCTCCGGTTCTGAATAGTAAAGCCAAGGTTAAGTGCCTTAAACCTGCATTCTCTCTACTGGCCAGCTGGGGTCGACAACTCTGGTTACAAAAAGGAGTCTAATTGTATAGAAGTCTATGAGAAAATGACTCTACTTCTCACTTGATTTATCACCTCAGTAAACATTGTGTACATGCGTTTATTGTCTCAATCGCCAGGTTCAAGTCTTCAATACAGCATGATGTTCATTTGGTAAATGATGTTCCCATTTATAATAAAATAGACCATAAAGCAGGGTATGCTTTAGGGTGTGGCTACATTGTGATTGACGGGTGGCTACCACTACTAGAGCCGTATACGTTGTCCCTACGTCACTCCTCCACAGTCCAAATATGGTCACTTCTGTTCACTGGGGAAAAAAACCCAAGATGGTGTCGGACAAAGAGACAAACTCAACGTATCAAAACTATGTGCAGTTTTTGGTAACAGCAAGCCTGGCTCGGTTCACAGGTCACAAAATCCCCTTAGCAGCACCTCATGGGCTGGACTGTTTCTCCACCAAGTGCAGTAATTTCCCGGAGTCTTGTTGAGACTCCAGGAAGTTGCTGTGCGTATTTCCCAAACTGTTGAACTCGTCCTTTAAATATTTGTCTTTTTTTTGTAGTCTTAAAAGCAGAAGCTAAAAAAAACGTGTTTCCTCCTATTTGAATTGATGCAGATGAATCCTTATTGGATATATTGCAACCGTTAGAATCATAAATGTCTGAAATGCATCAATCAGGTGGCTCCACCCACACCTCTGAGGGAGAACATCTGCCCCCGCCCCCCTCCAGCTCCTGAGGGTGTGGTCATCAGTGAGGTGGCTAGTGGCCACTGGACCAATCACAGCCAGCAGAGGTCCTTTGTGGAGCTGCACGGCCCCCCCATGACAGACCTGCGGGGCCTGGTGCTCACCGTGTTTGACCAGGAGTACAGTGGGACCGTCATTGCCCTTCCTTTGACCGGATCTGTTGACCAGGATGGATTTTACATCGTTGGAAATGTCACTGGAGCAGGTGAGGACGGGAGGAGACCTTGTTGTTCAGGGATTGAACCCTTTTAGGAAGACAAAACTAAGAAAAACGTCATTCCTTCAACCTCATTCTTAATGACTCTCCCTCTCTCTCTCTCTCTCTCTCTCTCTCTCTCTCTCTCTCTCTCTCTCTCTGTCCTTTCCCCTCTTCTTTTTCTTGTTTTGTACCCATTCTCCCTATACTGCTTCACCTCCTCTCTCTCCGGCATAGATCAGACTTTCCTGGAGGGCTCCGCGGTGCCGGTACGAGGAGCAGTAGTCCTGTGCTATGACCTGTTCAGTGTCTGTAGAGCTGGCACTGCTCTGACAAATTCCAGCCTCAGAGATGTGCTGGTGTTCAGTGAAAACCAGCAGCTGCTCTCCTCTCTGTCCACCACCAGAGGGAGACAAGTCATTCCAGCTGCCAGGTAAACACAGGAGAACAATGCGAATAACTGACAACTTTTACATGTTTGAACTGTAACACTCATTTTAAGTCTTCAACCCAATTAAGGCTATAACCAGCCTGCTGAAAATGTCATATAAAAGCCTTCATCTTAATTGAGTTGAGGCCAACGAAGGAAAGACTTTGGTTCCTACTCAGTTTTGTTTTTTTGAATCACAGCTGGTTCTCTTTTAACAAGGAAAGATTACCATGGCAGCTAATCCGTCAAGACGAATAAATCAAAACAGCCCGCCTACGAACCACTCAATATTCTGACATATCACATGTTTAAACACCTTAATTCACTTCACCATCTATAATTATTCCTTACATTTGAGATCTAACAAAACGTTTAACCAGAATGAACATAATTAAATCAGCATGAAGCCGTGTCGGGGGGAAAGAAAGGAGAAACCCTTTTTAGAGTTTTGTTCCAGGTAGAAAATCTTTGAGGTAATCGGTCACAATCAACTATATATGAAGGTGTAGGGGGGGGGGGGGCGCCACCGACCACCTCTGCTTACCAATTTTCTGGGGAGAGCTCTTGATTCCCGACTGTGATTGTGTTGGTGTAGCTATTTACAGCAGCGTTCATATTCCATCACTGCAGCTCAGGAGAACACGAGGATGCTTTGCCAACAGTCAGTGTTGTTATGGAGACAATGAGATGATGTAGTGAATCCAGGGACATGAGGCCGATTATCCAGGTTCACCAAAATTAGGCTGAATGAGATTCCGACTAAGGCTGTCATACGGGCTCCAAATGGTGCATTCATGTAAAGTTTAAACATCGCATAGTGCATTTGAGTGGTAAGCATTTCTGTGTATTAAAAGAATCCATGTAAATATTGCAAAATATATTATTACCTTAAACTACTGCCTGCAAACCAACATCTGTTTTGCTTCATGTCATTCTAGACTTATGATCCCTATGACAGCTGTACGTATATGTTCGTATTCATACATGTATTGCATGTGCAGGTCAGTGGAAGATGGTCCTGTTTCCCTGAGCCGGTGTTCATGCTGCGAGGTGAGGAGCCCCTCCTCCTGGACAAGCTCCTCCCCCACACCTCACAGCACCAACCTCTGTCCGAGCTCCGCCTTCTCCAGTCACATTGACCTTTGCCTCGGGCCGCTGTCCAGTGACTGGCAGGAGCAGTCGGCAGGTGAGGCGTCATAACTTTTTTTTTTACACATTCATATACATGAATACAAACATTGTTTACACAAATACAGCAATGAGGTATGTCCTGGTGCCTTGTTGCTGCGGCATCCCTTGTTCGATCCCAGCTGGGGATTCTTTGCATGTCATGACCCTCTCAACAACAACAAGCTACTGGTCACAGTAAATATGCCTTTTATAAAAGCTGACATCCTTCTTCCCTGTTTTTCCCAGACTGCAGTGGTCTGATCCAGGGCAAGAAGGTCGCGGAGGTGGCTGATTATCTGGAGCAGAGGTGTCACTGTGGCATCTCTGCTTTGTATCTCCAAGGTGAGGCACCTTCACTCAGTATAAATGGGCTGATTTCTACAAAGGAAATGACTCGTATGTTCAGTGAATCGTAAAGAAAAGCTAATAGACCGCTGACACTGCGGGAGAACTGGATGTTGCTGTTACCATGGAGTTGTAAAGTAGGGATAATTTAGCTGTCATGTTGAAGCAGGGCACCGTCGTAGAGTCCGTAGATTCTGAGTGTAGTGTGGTAAGTAATTCTCACAGAGGTGTGACTATTTCCTTGCACATCCTGCATCCCTCATGTACACTAAGTAACTGTCATAAATTGTGCGCTTCAGATGCAGACGCCCGTCCTGTTTCCCATTTACAGAATCTACCAAGCTAAAGCGTGACCCGAACACGTTCATATGTAGATAATGAAACATTTCTCCGTCTCTGCGTCTCTCAAGGAGCCAACTTTTCCTGTGTGTCTGGGTGGCTCCGAGTGTGGGGGAACATCCAGGCGCTGTCGGACCATCAGAAGGCCCTCATCATCCAGACATCGCACATGAAGCCCTCATCTGCACAGGGAGACGTCTGCTCTGCTCCATCCACAGACCGTTACACAAGCACAGGTTAGCGTAAAACAAAAGCCGGCAGCCGAGTATACGCTTAAGACGTGTCACAGCTCATCATCATCACTTCAAAAAGAAAACAGAAGCTAATCCGCTAACTCAACCGATTAATAGTCTGCTGTACAAATCCAGATTGTTTAACCTCTGGTATGGTCCCTAGGGTCTAAGCATGGCAGCCAATCCTTGGTGGTGATCTCATAAATTGTAGATTTCATATATAATGAAATCTGTGATGAAATCTGCGTGAAGCCGTCCGTGAGCTTGTCGAATCTAAAGGGAACAAAATCTGTTGCTGCTTTAAATTTTCATCAGGATGTTTTAATGTATTAACTTGTACAGAAAGTGTAACTGAGTGTTTATTTGACTCTCTCCTAGCGTCTGCCCTGGGGTTACAGATCGGGCTCATAGTGGCAGTGCTCCTGCTGCTCGGACTGGGAGCTGCTCTGTTCACGTATTTCTACAGGAGGAGGTGAGAACTCCTCTTATGTTATTCTCCTCGTCTCTCTCTCTCTCTCTCTCTGGTCTGCTGGATGTGCATACTGATCACAGATATTTCTTAGTGCCTCTTTACATCATGTCAACAGCATTTCATTTCTATATTCTTTGCTAGTCTGCTGGAAATCATCGCACCGCCAGATCATCAACATAATCGTTTGACTTGTGGTGCCTCTTTCAATTACACAGTGATTGAGTGCGAATAGCATATTTGAAAATAACTGTGTGTAATTGAGAGTCTATATTGCTCATTTCATCTGAAGATGTGCTTCTTTAAGATTGATGTCACTCTCGTGTCTGTACAGTTACGGTAAAAAATAAAACTACAGCCAACAGAGGATTATCTCAGCGTAGCATGAAGACTGAGAGCAGGAGGAAACAGCTAGTCTGTCCTATAGCAGCTCATAACCTGCAAACTAGTGAGCTTTAGAGGTGCTGGTAGGCAGATTTGTTTAAATTTAGGGGGGGGGGGAGCCAAGCTACCTGTTTCCAGCTTGATATCTAATGAAAACACGTTGCATCACTATGAATTTGAGGTAATAAAAATCTGTGTGGCTTTAATCCATATTTGTGGCCCCATTTTCAGTTTGTAGAATAGCACATTTGAAATAGTGAAATATCAGCAGTAAATGTCAGGTTTTGGTGTCAGACTGTAGTTCAGAATTAAAGAGCAAGACCCTCTTAACTGTCTTCACATTTTTACGCTAATGTAGGAAAGTCATGAGTTTGTGGTCGAGATGCAGATTTCTCGACCGGCCCGTTCTTATTCTTGGCCAGTAAAACTAAAACCATGAAACCATGAAACTCCTGAAGTACTTTGAGTGACTGGAACCTAGTCGTGTCTCTGAACGAGTTAAAGCATGACTGTGTCTCTATTCTCAGGCGCCCTCTGGACTATTACACCATGGAGCTGAATGAACATGCAGAGGGACTGACCGATCTATAATCCAGGCATCTGGAAGTGCTTGTGTGCTTGGGAGGACTTCAGCAGAGAGGAGCGGG
>NW_022280034.1:10590917-10621667 GCF_004355925.1 Anarrhichthys ocellatus
CCAATTTGACCTGTGCGTAATTGCTTGTGCCACCACAAGTGTCCTTCTGTGTGTCTTTTGGAAGATCACCGACAAAAAATGACTGGTACTTGTCTGTTAACAGCGTGGTTGGATCCGGTGTGTGCGACATGTGATATTTCATGGCACCGGTGACACTTAAAACAGGCACAAACATATTTT
This sequence comes from Anarrhichthys ocellatus, assembly GCF_004355925.1. Classification (NCBI taxonomy): domain Eukaryota; kingdom Metazoa; phylum Chordata; class Actinopteri; order Perciformes; family Anarhichadidae; genus Anarrhichthys; species Anarrhichthys ocellatus. Next base: position 10,591,098 of record NW_022280034.1, read on the forward strand.
TCTAAAGGTGGGTGTACAACCGTTGCCTGTGAACAGTGCTGGTTACTACTTTTAAAGGAAAAGGAAGATAAAAGGAAGAATTTGTTTTGTTAAATATTTCAGTTCTAAATGGTCATTTGTTTTTCTTGACTTGTTCATGTTACTGTGGGAAAAGCCTTTTAAATTAAAAAAGTTTAAACAACCATGTTATGCAGGAAGCTCTTATCAACTAAATGACCATCACATTCTCAGCTGGTAACTCTTTAACCAAGATAATATTCGCCATGCTCCCATTTAGTCTTCAAGACGATCGACTTCCTGCTTTGTTCTCCTGCTACTTGCTGTAAAAGTCCATTTTAGACTGTAGTCGCTCAAAGGGCTTGATTGTCTTTTTAAATGTGAATGTCTTTAGCTAACTTGTGATGAGTGTCTGTAACCACTTTTGTATGCTGACTTAAAGCAAACTGTTTACATTTTCTTGATCGAAAGTTTGAAAAAGGAATGTGAGAGCGCAATTTCTTGAATGAAGAGTATTTGGTTTTTTTTTTAGAAATGAGAGATTGCTTAAGAAAATCAGAACTACTTTATGTTTCACTTGTGTTTTTTTTTTTAGTGGCTCGGAAACTCTACTGTGCCTTTGTACTTGTGTGTGTGATTTGATCAGCTGATTCCTCATCTATTTGAGGGTACACCCATCTATTTGAGTACAGCCATCTCGGCTGCAGCCATAAGTGTAAATACTATGGATGTGTTGTTGGTTATTGTTGAGGGGGGGGAGCAGTTATTGCCAATCTGAAGGGATAATTTATTGTGGAAGTGCAGAGATTAGTTGTGTTCAGAGCAAAACGGGAAATATTTCGATAGGTGAAGTTAGATTCATTCTGCGTTGAAGAGATTCAAAAATATATAAAAAAGTATGAAAATAATCATAAAATTGCCAATACAAAGACACATTGATATGCTCTATTTATAATATATAGAGCACATAAGTACCGCCTACCTTGTAATGATGCCTTTCTCATCCGCTGTCGTGCACAGAATTTGAATTTGTTTGCTTTAATTGTCTTCGTGAGGAAACTTTCCTCCTCAGTTCTAATCTCTCACTATTGACATGGACATGCACCTCTGTTAAGCAAAATGAACCCAATGAAATCAAATGTATTCTACAGCAACACTGCTGCTTTCATACGAGTTCTGCTACTTTGTAAAAAAAAAAGGAAAAACTACATTTAAAACCAGCAAAGTCATGTGACTCCCCCTCCATTTTATTATGTAATGTTCATACAATGTCTTATAATGTAAACTTCTACATCTGTAGGTTTTGTGTCAAATGGTACATTTCTAAACGAAATGCTTTAATCAAAAAAGCAGAAGTAGGAAATTGCACCACAAGATTACACCATATGTAATATATTGCAAATGTGCTGACTCTTGAATAAGATTTGAGATATGTTCGCACTGAAGAAGCGGTACAATACTGAAGACAATGTGATACACTTCTGCTCAGAGCACTTGTTTATATGCACTGACAACAATCCTACCAAGTGGAAAAAGAACGAGATCAGGAGCAGCAAAGTTTAAATCTCAAATCTAACACATCTGCAAGAGAATCCAGAAACTTATAAATCTTTTTGGGGACTAGAAAGTCTGTGTACATGCAGAACATGTCAAAGAAAACATAGGAAAGAAAAGTTTGTATCATCTGCATCCCCAGGTTGCGATTTCAAAGCGTTCTTCCCGGTGTTTGCCTTCCAGTTTATTTCCCCCCCCGTTTTCCTTCCAATGTCATGTAGCAGGTTTGAAATAAAATACTTCTGCAGACGTGCAATTTGTGCAGTTTCACAGTTGTTTTTCCACCTTCTCCTGTGTCCTGATGTGTCTCGGCTTTCTGTTGGATGTGCTCCCCTCAGTTATTTATCAAATATGTAATAATTATGATCTCCGGCCAATCACTTCCTGCTGCTCTCCGGTAGCAGATGCACTTCCAAACTACTTCTGTGTTTATTGATGTGTATAATTAGAGCGTGACATTCACCCAGCTATTCTTTGGGCTTCGTGGTACCTATTATGTATTATTTGCTTGAGATGTTTACTTCCTGCCGATAACATATAGAATCCAATCTCTGCTCTTTACAGTTTTATAACAAGCAACATTGTTTATCCCCCGTCTGCAGTCGTACTTTCTGCTGCATTTGAAACCTGAAGCTCTTCATCCTTCCCTCCGGCGAGCCTTTCCACCAGTAATCATGTGTCATCTCAGCTCTCATTTGTGGTTCAGCACCAACTGCACAGTTGGTCTAAATTTGTCTAAATTTGAGGAAACCAAAAGCATGGTGAAACATTCAGGCCTTGCGTGCTGAACATAAGTATGTTTTTTCTTTCTGTCTTGTCACTGTTCAACCTGCTAACCACAACACAGGAAGGCAGATCGGATAGACAGGAAGGAGCTGCAGCATGAAACAGTATCTCCAGCAACAGTACTGACTTATGATATGACGGCTGCTGTGTATTTGTGACTCGTTTAACTCCGTTGAGCTTCCTCCAATTCACACTTGTCCTACACCTGTTTATGGACGAATGATGGCGTTACTGCATAGAACATCTGTGTGGGCAGCGTTTTACATCCTTTGACACATTCAGACAACTTCAACAAGCCCAAGGTGAGTTACCAGAGCTTTGTGTACTGCACAATGAACTGCATATCTTTAACCCTCACAGCTACAGAACGATTGTTACACTGACTCCAGTCATAACTGTTAACTGTCCAGGCCAAAATGGAATTTTGAAATAGAAAAAATAAGATCTTCATGTCTTTTACTCACTTTAAGATTCAATACGGACATGCTGGCACCTCATTGACATGTTTTATTTAATTTTCTAGTATTGCTGGTTTACTTGCATCATGCAAATGATAGCCCCCTGCTACCTGTTTTTCATTGTTGCTGATGATGAGTATTGTTGTAATTATTATTAATGTTTCTGTAGTACGCCTGCCAATTTAAAGCGGTCGCAACACTCGCCCCAACCCATTTCTACAGTAGCAGTAGTATGTTATTCAGTTGTAGGTTTTAAATATGTCTGTAAACTTAACAACGGAAGCTGGCACGCTGTGTCGAATACATCTGAGTATTTTAATCGGCTTCCTTTCTGAGAAGTGACGTGATCAGCAACACACCACACAGGAAGGCGCTGTTTGCCATTTCCTGTATTGTCTCGATGAAACCTCAAGCATAATTTGAATTTATGTTTGCACTGGATCTTGTGATTTGAATCATAATGATAATAACCCTCACCTACTTATGTGGCCATTTCATATAAATAGATGCAATGTGCTTTGCAAAAGATACAAAATAAATATGAGGAAAGATACAGTAGATGGTCTCAGACCAGTCAACAGCAGTTGTGCTTAGGAGTGCAGAATTAAATGTTTTTTACATGATCTGATTAGTGCAAATAAATGTATTTGGAGCAACATTTTAATGAGACATGTAGAATAAGTTGTTTTTATTCTACATGTCCGGCTATGATAAATGGTATATTTCTGGCGATAGTTTTTTAAAAAACATACATTTCGGGCCGGCATGTTTTAGGGTTCAGAGGGTTAAGATGCGTCTTGTAAATTAATATATACTCTCAGAGTATATTCAGAATAGCCATCCATTTAGCAAAATAGATCCAAACATTATCAGGAACAGCTTTAGAACAAATTGGTATGTTGCTTTTCGACAGACATACTGAATCAGTATTGACTTAATACACAATACAAGCATTAAGGATAATAGAGCATTATGTTTTTGGAAGGTATTCAGGCCTCGGTTAATTTTCTCACCTCCCTTCATCACAGCATGTCATGCCCAGTTTATAGTTTCACATTGTGTATGTAATGTTATTTATTTATATTGTGTAGACACAAACAGGAAGGTCTGAGGGCAGAAACTATCCGACTTTCTGATGGAGAGGAAGGCACATTATGATTCTATCATGGACCGAAGCAAACGCATCACGTGGCAGGACGACTGCTACGTGGATCTTCAGTCTGCGTCCTGCTCGGCCTCTTCACAAGCAGAAACAGAGGGTAAGCGTTTCCTGGACAGGTTCATCATGTACTGTTAGCTTTGGAGTGGTTCATGTCAGAAGTGTGACAGGTATTTAAAAATATACACAGAGACCAGAATACAAATTAAAATGCAACTGAAAAAAACGGAAACAGCAACTCTAGAGGGTGGATGATAAAAGAAGGAATGTGTGGTCCTGACAGTAAGATCAGTTATTTTAACGTCATCATCCATTCTGCTGCTCTTATCATAAATATTAAGCGACAGAGGTGAGAGTATATGTTTAACTGTAGAGCAACAGGAGCTGTGATTAATTAAATATGATGGAAGGGATTTGTCCTTAATGGCTGAAGTTTGCATTGAAGTCTTCCAAAAGTTTTTTCAACCAATCGAGCATTTGATGAGTTTACTCTTTCACAGTAAGAGAGGAAGAGACCATGGTTTCAAGATAGTAATTTATTCTTTCATATTGAAGACGGTGACTTTGTTTCTGTCATCAGGAGGAGGAGGAGGAGGATTATGTTGTGGTGTCATTGTTTGGTGACACTGAGCCTTGGTGGTGATTTAAAGGCAAATGGGGAAAACTGTGGGGAAAATAAAAAGGACCAGCTTCCTCAGGCAAAAGACAAAAACAGCAAAGGAAGTTCAGATCGGGAAATTATAGAATCAGAGGGGCGATATCAACTTCTTCAAAGACAAAATTGGTTGGAGTATGTTTTTTTTTTTATTAGCTGTTGTCATTGAAGACCTCTTGAAACAGAATTATGATGAGTACATTTGTATTGTTTGGTGAAGTTTGAAAAAGCTGTGTGGTGGGGTGATGTGGTCACATTTTTCTTTGGGTAATGTTACGGGTGTAGTAAGGACCCAGGAGCAGTAAGACTAACACCAGGAATAGTTTGACTTGAATTCTTTATTTTCTTCGACACACGCGACAGGAAGAATATTCTCAGAAAACAGCGACAGGTTCTCGTGGTCAAAGACAGAAGGCTGAGCGAGTTACCAGGGCAGAGGCAAGGCGAGGTAGTCCGAAACAGGCAGGGTCGGCAACAGGGAATTAGTCCATGGGTGTATGCGGGAAAGTATTGCATGAAAGCAGAGAACGATCTGGCAGTGAGTGTGTGTGAGGCAGGGGTTTAAATAGTGGAGGAGGCAGAGTGAGCAGGTGAGAGTGATGAGCTGATGAGGTGAGTGTGACTGGCAGGTGCACTGAATGAACTGATTAGGTGAGTGAAAGGTGGAAAAAACTAGATAGAAGTGGCAGAGCTGTGATAATTACTGGAAAAAAAGACTGTGGAAAAATCTTGAGCTCCTGTTGCTTGGATTATTCAATTGGCTGTTACACCGTATGTTAAGTGCTTTGCTTAATGGATGGATCATGAATATCTGTAACATAAAAATTGCTTGAAATGAAGAGGATGGACCTGACCTTACATACAAAATTCATAGGAAAGATTAGGAAAGGAAAAAAGGAATAAAGGAATAGACTGTTAAATCAGAAGAAAATGCAAAGTACAACTTAACAAAAATATATATAACTTTGAATATTCATGGGTATATGAAGCAGGAGGTGCCAGCTTAACCCCTCAGAGTATCTTTTTTAATTATCACTAAAACATCTCAGTAATCATTTCTTACAGGTTTTATCTGCTGTCTGTTTTTATTTTAGATGTTGACTGGATCCAAAAGCATCAAGACCAGATGCAACGCTTCATTACGACTTCCTTCCTGGAGGGGATGTTAGCCCACCTGAGAACGGTGGATGTGGTGAGTTCAGCCGAGGAGACCAAGATCAAGGAAGCGGCCCGGCTGCAGGACCAGGTTAACATGCTCACAACTATTGTCGCTGGCAAGGAAACTCAAAGTTCGGATGCTCTGCGGGGCTTCATAGAGAGCTCAGATTCTCAGGTGGCCCAGCTCATCATCAACCACGGTAAGGGGCTTAAATGGGATTTGCTCTCTGTGTATGTCTTTCTTTTAAATATCATCATAGCCGGGATAGTGGTTTGATAAATGAATCTCCTTAACAGCTTTTTAACCTCAAACATGATAAGTCCTGTTAAATGTGATTCCTTGGAAAGCACTTTGCACCCTCTTGGGATAAATACGCCATATGAATAAAATCCATTTCCTTGGCTAATCCGAGCCAATTTCCTTTTCTGCAGATTCCATGGTGAAGGAGCACAAAAAGGTGCTGTTACGACGATATGAGCAGTACAGAGACAGAGATTCAGTCAGCTGCCCCAAGCTGAACATCTCCTCAAGAACTTTGCTTCTGGTCGATGGACTTTCCGACATCCAGCAAAAGGAACATGACTTAATGCAGGTGGGGGCGACTCGAGGAAGGAAAAGAAATCATCTCAGACCGCTGGGGTTGACCAAACTCTTGGAGCCCCTGACACGGGTCAGTTTACCTCCCCGGGTCTCCCTCACAGTCGGGGTGGCTGGTATCGGTAAGACAACCTGGGTCCGACATTTCATTAGACAGTGGAGCCAAGGAGCCATCTGCACAGATGTGAGTTTTGTCTTGCCTTTCACTTTTTGTGAGCTGAACTCACTGGAGAAAGTCTCTGCTGAGAGGCTGGTGAAAATGGCTTTTCCTCATTTAACAGATCCCAGTGTGGTCCTGTGCAGCTCCTGCCGCACACTGCTAATACTTGATGGTTTAGACGAATTCCGCTGGACTTTAAATTTCTCCGATGCAGCTCCTTGCAGCGATCCAAAGAAAGAAGTGTCCGTCGATGACCTAGTCACTAACATCATCCGGGGTAATCTGCTCCCTGATGTGGCGGTGTGGGTGACCTGCAGGTCAGGAGTGGCCTCACTCATCCCTGGAGGATTGGTTGACAGGGTGACTGAGATCCCAGGGTTCAGCCCGCAAGACATCCAGCTCTTCCTAAACCACCACTTCTCTGAAAGGGACTTTGCCAGTAAGATATGGGCGCACTTGGAGTCCCATAAGATCCTCATGGTGATGTGCTACATACCATGCATTTGCTGGATCGTAGCTGATACTCTGATGTACATCATGCAGAGTGAAACACAAGAGAGCCTTCCAAGGACTTGTACTGAGCTGTACGCTCACTTTTGTTCCATGAAGGCAGAAGTAGGTGAACCAAGAGGTAGGGAGCCCGTGAAAATTGAGCAGCTTCATGGGAGCAATCGTAAACTGCTGGGGAACCTTGGACGACTAGCGTTTTATGGGCTCCTCAAACACAAGTACACCTTCAGCGAGCAGGACCTCAGGGCCTATGGAATAGATCTCCTGTTAAGTCAGAGCAGTCTTGGTACTGGAGTTCTTGTTCGGGAGGAGTTGGCCATACACACAACATACCGGTTCACTCATTTGACACTGCAAGAGTTTCTTGCAGCTACTTTTTACCATATCTCCTCCAAGCGGGCCATCTTTGACTTATTCTCAGAGAGCACCATGTCTTGGCCAAAGATTGGTTTCCAGAACCACTTCAGAAGTGCCTTTCAGCACTCGCAACAAGCTGAAGACGGTCACTTGGACGTGTTTGTGCGCTTCCTGACGGGCCTGCTGTGCCCAGTGGCCCTGAAACCTCTCGCTGGGCTTCTTGCCCTCGGAAAAGATGATGGAAATCAGAAGGCGTGGGCAGCAGGGTTCTTACAAGGCCTCTTGGTCAGCGGGGGTGCGGTGGTGTCCCTGCGTGCAGTCAACCTGGCTTATTGTTTACACGAGCTGCAACACACAGAGCTGTTGCGGAGTGTAGAGGAAGATCTACAGCTCGGTAGCCTAGCAGGGAAGCTAACACGGGCTCACTGTGTTGTGCTGGGCTACCTTCTGCATGTGTCTCCAGAGTGCAGCGAACAGACCAACCTAACAGGCTCTCTGAACTACGCAACAGTGAAATGTTTGCTCCCCCAGCTGCTGTACTGCAGCTATCTCAGGTCAGCTCCCCGAAACACCAACCTCCCTGTAAATTAAAACTCAGACGAAAGATTGAGGCGTGAAAATTCTCCCTTATTTACTCCACAGGTTAGAGAATAATCACTTCAAAGATGATGTCATGGAGTTGCTAGGAAGCGTCCTGAGCGCCAAAGACTGCCATATCCAGAAGATGAGGTGAGATCACGCTCAATAATGAGCACGTGGTTGTACATTGTGTGTTCATGTGATGGTGACCTCTTTTATTTACTCCCTCAGTTTGGCAGAGAATGCCATCAGTAACAAAGGTGCCAAAGCCCTGAGTCGAGCCCTTTTGGTGAACCGGACGCTAACGTCTCTCAAGTGAGATGCCTTTGACTGATTACAACTGAACTAAGTGAACGGCCGTAACCTTTTGAATGCATAAGAGCAAACCGGTGTGCTTCTCTTGCACATTTCTTCAGATAACAATTCTGTCTCATTTACTGCAGCTTTAAAGATATAAGTCACACTTTGTGCTTATCGGAAAGTCCCTGAAATATAGTTAAATGTCTTCACAAATATACATTGCTGCATAGTATTTCTATTATGATTCTGTATATCATCTAACCAGCTATTTATTTATAATCATATATAATAATTTAGTCTCCGGAACAACAGCATCGGCTCTAAAGGTACAAAGTTCCTGGCAGAGGCTCTGAAAATGAACCAAGTCCTGGTATCAATCAAGTGAGTACATTTGGTTGATCGAAATCAAATTTCGATACAAACAATTATCCTACAAGATGTCAGTGTAACACTTTAATTTGGTCTAATGGCTCAATTTCCACCAATCCTCAGCTTCCAGAACAATGCAATTGAGGAGGAAGGTGCTCAGGCCCTTGCAGAAGTACTGCACTGCAACCGCAAACTGGTGTGTCTGAAGTGAGTAATGTCAGCCTTTCCCTTGTGTTTTTTGCATTATCATTTGTGTTTATTGTGTGTGTGTGTGTGTGTGTGTGTGTGTGTGTGTGTGTGTGTGTGTGTGTGTGTATATTTATAGAGTATTTAGTTAATTTTTCTTATGCATGTAATGATTCAGCATTCGGAAGAACACAATTGGAGCGGGAGGAGCCAAAAGGATTGCAGAGGCACTGAAGACGAACCGGACTCTCACAAAGCTGATGTAATCTTCAATCGATATATTCACTGTGCTGATTTTGATCATTTCATATAATGTGCACTTATGCAAACATGTTGTTACATTTAGATTTAGAATTTCCTATGTTCTTTAAACCTTTGTTGTGGATTTATGTTTACATATACAGTAGCTCACTAATAGACTATCTTGGGGCTTAAGGCTTCATGCTAAGATAGCATAAATAATACTGTATTACAGATCCAGTGATTGGGTCACATACTGATCGTGAAGATTGATGATTTAACCTTTTCGTAATGTGTCCAGTCTATTTCTGTTCTCGCCCGCAGTCTTTGCAGTAACCAGCTTGGGGACAGAGGGACAATCGCTCTGGCAGAGGCTTTGACAGTCAACCACACTCTGCTCTCACTCCAGTCAGTGCATTGTAGCATCATCCCTCACTTAGTATTCAAAAGTCTACTGCTAATGCATTTTAACATTGTGGGTCGTTCCACTTTTACTGTGCATAAATGACACCGTTTGTCTTGCGAGTGATTCATGAGTTGAACCTTTTTCTTGGCAGACTTCAGAGTAACTCAATCAGCAACAGGGGGATGACAGCCTTAACCAAAGCACTCAGGCTAAACCGTGGCCTTGTCTCCTTGAAGTAAGTATATACCTTCGGCTAAGAAACCTCTGATCAGTTTAAGCAAAGTGCCATCTGACATTTTCTTTGGGAACTGTGTTCTTCACTTTCTTACTGAGAGTCAGATTATAGTATTTATAACACTCTCACATCTGTCCGGTAAGCATATTTGTTTTCCGTAGGATGGCACGGTAAGCCAATCAGAAGCAGAGTACGGCAGATCAGAGGCAGAGTAACGCGGATCATGTATTCACCATCTGAGAGAAAAACTCATTTGTGCCCGGTAAATAGAGGATTGACGTGACATCCGGTGTTAACTACGTTCCACTAGTTTAATTTAAGGCTCATGCCCAATGTCCACACATACGGACTCACAGAGTTTGGGGCGCATTTCCGCAAAGTCTGTGAGGGTGTAGCGTAAAGTGCATGAGGGCTCTCTGGCAGCTATTTTGAGCCCTTTACGTGCACTTTCCGTAAGCCTGCATTTCTACAGACTTTGCCAGAGGGGATTAGCTACAATTCATAGCATTATTACGTTAAACACAGGGTTACCAAAATAAAAAAAGTTAACAAAGAGGTTGGCACATGTGTTCAGTCTGGTATAATGAATTAACAATAAGAATTTAAGACTTAAGGTTGTACAAAACAAAACATGAAATGCAAGCAGAGGCTATATTACACACCTGTTTTTTCAACAGTCATTTCTTTTCATTTTGCTTACTGAAGCTGCAGAGTAAACAGATTATTTGACTATTACCTCTCATCTCGTAAAGCGAGAGCCTGGAAGACATTCAAATCAGGCAGAACAAAAATTTAATTAGAACCCGCAATTATAAATAACATGTTCTGGTGTCATCAAAGTGACGTGAAATGTGAACGGCAAAGTGCTGTCCATTCGTATTTAAACCATTACTTGCAGCTTCTGTTAATCAGCAATATAACCGGCAACGCCAGTTTAAGTCCCTGAGGGTTAAGGCTTAAGGCTATAGGGGGGACATTGGCATTGGGCTTAACTCTCGTCATTTGTGGAGCTAGTGACTTAACCCGCAATGATCTAGGGCTCATGGGAAATGGTGTTTAAAAGCTGCTAAAAATAAACAAAATAATATTATAAACAACAATGCTAGATTTGTTATTATTACCATCCTTATCTTGTAGTTTTACGCATTACTATAGATGTCTCCGAGGTTTTCTTACCATTGTAACAGAACCCTGAAGTTGTGGTTTCACATCAGCTCCCTATCCAGCGACACGTTAGTTGAGCTTTAGAGCTTTAGAGGTGCTGGTAGGGGGATTTTGACACCGCTGGGCAAAGCTAGGCCAGCTGTTTTACCCTGTTTCCAGTATTTATGCAATGCTAAGCTATAAGCTAAGCAGCCGCTGGCTGTGGCTTCATATTTAATGTACTGACATTTGAGTGGCATCAATCCTTTTTCATCCTGAACCTAACTCTCAAAAAAAAAGCAAATAGTGAGATTGTTGGGAAAACTTTTCACTTATTTTCCTTTTATATACGTTTCTCTCAGTTTAAGGGAGAACTCCATCGGGGTGGAGGGAGCAAAGAACATGGCTCATGCCCTCCATGAGAACAACTCTCTACAGGACCTCGAGTGAGTCACACCTCATTAAAAGCATTGTGTAGAGAAGTTCCCCACAGAGGCATAGAAATATCCGACTGTTCGAAAAATGTCATTCCCCCATACTGTGAGATGTCACTTTGGGCTATTGTATGACGGGAAACTGGAAAATCCGGTGAGATCACTGAACGAACATTGTGGTTATTTGCAGATATTCACAACTGAACTTCAAGGCATTAATCATTTATATTATCGCAAAGTTAGTAGTTTTGTCTGCTTGAAAATGTTGCGAAAGCAGTGACAGACTTTGAAATGCACCTAATTTTGACACTACTGTAACACCTAACTTGTTTTGGTGAGGATTCTGCAGTTGTTTTTCTACAGTGTTTTGATGTGTGTGTGTGTGTGTGTGTGTGTGTGTGTATTTTCTTCTCAGTCTCACAGCAAACCTGTTGCATGATGAAGGGGTTCAAGCTATAGCTGGCGCAATCAAGTTTAATCGCGGCCTCACCTCTCTGCAGTAAGTGAATACAAATGCAACAAGCACGCATATAGACGCACAGCTGAGCCTGCAAGTATAGTTCAAGCATCACCAGCTTCGCTCGCTTTGAATATATTCCTGAGCAACATGATGATGGCACAAGCGTAGACCAAATGAGCCACCAGCATCAACATAACCTTGATTCAAGATTCCCTAAACGTCTCAATGCAGACGAGTTAAGTTGGGAACGTATATGACATTTTTAATTGTTTCAGCAACATTTGAAAGAAAACGCAATATCAGAATACATAACAGTAGGAATCACTATTTATTGCTAGGCAAAAGAACTGTTAAGCTTGACTAGAAGTTCCCTAAATGATTATAACCAGTACATCTTAAGCACACGATCACAGCACACAATTCTTCTGTGACACATAAGAAAATACAGAATTTGCCTCACGGTTAACCTTGTGTACCTCTCTTTCTCTTTTTGCAGTCTTCAGTGGAATTTCATCAAGTCGTCTGCCACCAAAGCTCTGGCCCATGCGCTCCTCTCCAATGCCACAATGCAGCTCTTGGAGTAAGGCCACCAGTTTAGACCTCAGCATCATTACCCCATGATTTCCAATCAGCTCTTTTCCACACACTCTTTTTCCTCTGTGATTAAATGTATCTCCCCTGTGGTGACATTCTCTCTGAACATATGATTAGCGACAGGATTAAATCGACTGATTGTGGTCTTATCAGCCACGAAAGAGTCATGTGGAATTTCAATATTTACAGTTGTCTCCGTCTGTGTTTGTGTCTCCATCTTTTCTGCAGTCTACAGGAGAATGCTATCGGAAATGAAGGCGTCATTTTTCTTGCCGAAGCCTTGAAAACCAACGCGTCCCTGCATACATTATGGTTGGCATTACAGCTGTGTACAATGGTTGATCAATATTTAGATGTTCAAATGAATGACAGAAGACAGAAGTTTTTAAACGCACACATATAGCTATAAAGTTCAATTTAAAGAAGTTGCGATTGACCAAAATCGTTTGACACGTTTGACAATTTGTTGTTTTTCTATTACTTTCCCATGTGTTCACTTTTTTCGCTTGCTGTCTCTTTAGTCTCCAGGGAGTCTCTGCGAGCACAAGTGGCGCAATTGCAATGGCAGAGGCTCTGATGACCAACCAAACCCTGCAAACTTTAGAGTGAGTCTAAGCTCTTTTTTGTGTCAAACTGTTTGTTTGTTATTTGACATTCAGCCACATAAGCAGCTCATTTAAAACCAACAGAGTGCAATCTTGCTTCTCAGTAATATTTCTGTTTTTCTCTTCCTGTCGGTTATCGATTCTCAGTGAATTTTTTGATTGAGTGCCAATCAATTAACCAGAACCAACCAATGTTTTTAATCCTTTACATTCTGTTCTTTCATTTGATTTCCCATTCATTCAATTAGGGCTAGACAATATTTACTTTGTCTATATGAATTTGTCAATTGTTTTTTTAATGGATCAATAGGCAGTGGGACATGTTGTATGATTATATTGATTTATCAGATTTTTAATGTTAAGATAGAAAAGTAGTATCAGAAAGTATAACGTTTAAGGTTTTCAAAAAGAAAATAACATTGTGAACCGAAGGCTGCAGAACAACAAAAGCCAGAATGAGCGTTGGGAATTAAGCTTTTTGTGAACCTCTCAAATTATACAACAAACACAAGGCAGCTCATTGTGAAGCTGTCAATTTCCCTGGCTTGGTGAAGAACAATTTTTTTTTAAATTGCAGACTGTGTTGAAACAACACTCAAAAGTATTGTCATAAACTGAGAGAAGGATAAGATCTGGTTCAATAAAAATCCTCCTCAGTATTTAGTATTTAACTTCTGTCTCTTATCTTTACAACTTTACGACCTTTATAATTGATGCTGCCAGTGTTACAACCCACTCTTTCATCATTTATGTACAACAACTATTGTTGTGTTACCTAATGATAGCACATGTCCCATTGTTTCAGTCTACGTGGGAACACTGTGGGGATGGAGGGGGCGAAGGCTCTGGCTAACGCACTGAAAAGCAACCGAAGCCTCAAGTCACTGAAGTAAGTCCTGACCGGAGTTTGTCCTGATTCATGTGAACCAAAAAGACCAGAGTTTGATTTACAGTAGCCTATAACTACAAACATGAGCTTTTATGATTGGAATAGTGACCGGAGCAAATAATGGAAGAGCTGATTTATTCAGCAATATCATCAAAAGAAAGACCAGACCAAAAACAAATGCACAAAAAGAAACACAAATAACACCAGTCATCATGCAGCTCTTCCTCCCAGCCCTTTTTTGGCATTGTTAGACTGGACCCACTGTCTTCTCTTTCCTACTCAAAGAAAAAAACATTAAAGAAAATGACCTGATAGTCAAGGGTTGGCGAGCAGAAATTGTCAACATCAAGGACAGGCTGATATCGAGAGGCTAGCAGCTGGATGAAAAGGGAACGATGGTCTGCTGAGGCTGAGTGGCTGTGCAATAACAAATCTTTTCATCATAAACATCCTGCTAATCTTTGTCATGGCTAATGTCATGTCACCAACATGGTTAAATGTGGCTGCTTTTGTATAAGTTACATAAAACATTAACATTGTCGAGAGAGAAAGGACTTCAGGACCTTCAGTGGCCACATCCTGCTGCCAACATCAAAGGCAGTAGTATTACAAAATGAAAATACATGCCCTTAATAATGTCTATATGCATCACAATAGTTCATACATTTTGATAGGCTCGCTCTCCAGGAGATGGGGGAGATGGTCATGTCCCCAAGCAGACAAGCTCATTAGCAATGGAGTGCCATCGGGGGCAGGAAGCTGAGAACTGTGGGAGGCACAAGAGGGAGCACCGATGGTTTTACAATAAACATAAACAAATATCCATAAATAAAATCAACTATGTTAAAAAAAGTTAGTTGCCTTGGTACTTGGTTTATACTTCTGGTCAGTTGGTGCAGCTGTGTTTTGGGGAAACAGAGGTGATCTTCAGTTGGGAATAATCCACAATCTGGTACTGAAATGCTGCCACATGGTTACACAAAGCTGCTGTGTCCCTAATCCCTAAACGCAACACGGTGAAAATACTCAACTCTGTTACAACACATGCTGTACTTGTGTTTAACTAAATCCAGCATTTTGCATTTGAAAATAAAATCTTCATACTGAATATTTGATGAAAGAAAATGTCTGTTTGTCTTTGTGTGCATCAATCAGTCTTCAGGAGAACTCTCTGGGTATGGACGGAGCCATATTCATTGCAACAGCCTTGAAGGGAAACCACCAGTTGACGTACATCAAGTGAGTTTTCTTTGTGTGTGTTTGTGTCATTTCAGGGACGATTACATGCTGTCATTTTGCTTCCATTTAAAAACTGCATTTGTTCTGCAGTTTGCAGGGGAATGGCATTGGAGAATCAGGAGCAAAGGTCATATCTGATGCTATAAGAGCCAGCGCTCCGAGCTGCGTGGTGGACATCTGATCAAGGAACACAGACTCTACTGAGGAACGTCGCACATGTAACATAGAAATAACAGTATAGTGTTATCAGAAGTAGGTGTATATAATTTAGTTAAAGCTATACATTGGTGCTGAATATCACTCTGTAACTGTTTCACTGTATTTTAAGAGATAGATATTCACATATTTATTATATTATTATTGAGGGAGCAGTTGCCATAAGGGATGAAGACTTGAGAAGGGTAAAGTTATGTTGAGTGGCAGCATATTTCTGTATATAGAAAACGCACAACATCCACACATCCCTTTCAAAGTGGAGCAGCAGCCCTGTTATATCCAAATCAAATGTCAATGTGTACATTTGCACAATGAATCTGGTGTATAGCAATAAAATGGACACTGACATTTACACAGTAGTTGTTAAAATGAAAAGTGGATTACAAGGGCAAAGATCTGTCAAAATATTCCTTGATATCCTGCTTTAGTGACACTATAAGATTCATGATGAAATACTCATGAACACATTACTTCATGACTGGACAAAGTAACAAATGCATGAACTAATTTTTGCTGCATTGTTTTAAGACAGGATGTGCCTGATTTTTGCAATGTTATCTTTGAAATTTGTTTTACGTGGGAGGTAAAGGACTTATCCTAATCAATAATGTTAATAAGCTTTATGTATACAGTACTTTCCGAAACACAGTTACAAAGTGCTTTACAAAATGTAGCGAGACCAGGGGTAAAAAGCGTTTTTTCTTCCACACTTTGGCTCACCATTTTAAAAAAAAAAAAAAAAAAAAAAATGCTTGTGTTGTGGAGCTCCAGTTGTGGAAGCTTTCAGGTAAACAAAAAAAATGAAAATGAATGAGAGAATGTGCACGCCTCTATTTGGTGGCACCTATCTGGGAAGATAGTCAAATCCAACCAAAATGTTGCAAATGCCCCTTGCCATACAGTTCATTCATCTGATTAGTGGGAAGCAATTCATCTCTTGGCATATTCAACCACTTTTTAATTTGCAGGATGGTTTAGATCTCTCAACTGAGTGCTCACTGCTGCTGCTGCAAGTCTTCTGTAACACATTTGCCCTTCATCTTATAGTAACAATAGCTTCTGACCTCATGGATCAAATGAATGTCTTTACAAAATGTCATGAGAATCCATCCAATCATTCTGTTGACATATAACAGCACAAATATAAAAAAAACACACACACGCACACTTGCTCACCCAATCCTGTCCTGCTGGGATTCATATGTTCAGAGACTTGATGTGTGAACAATGCGCATGCACAAAAATACACAAAATCCCAAACATGTGGTAATTTTCTCTGACCGACTAAAACAGACAGAGGTACACATGTACAGACAGATGATTAGAGGCACGTGTACAACCATTCACGGCTGTGGGAGTGGAAATAGGGATTGTGTACATGCACACATTCATATTGATTTACATTTAGAAATCCGGCGTACTGCTTAATGCTATACTGCAGTGTACGTATACATATTTCAGCGTTTTTTCATCAAGCCCAGGGGTTGCATTTTGCTCCCACTAAAATCCTGTGAAATATTTTTCAAGCATTCAAGACAAAGAGCTAGTTTGTCTTATGTTAGATTTGTCATTTTGCATTCTTACTGTATTGCAGTTGCGGAGTCATCATTGGATGCATACAAAATCCTAAGATTGTTCTCGGCCTGCACATCTTACTCCACAAAATACCAAATAGATCGAACATTTTAATGAATTCTTTGTGATTAGAGACACTCGAGCATCATTATGTGAGGTCATAATCATCATGAGTCACTAAGTTTATTATCCTATTCATCATATGGACATCATTTTATGTTTGCAAATCTGACCACAAGCCAACTTCACAGACATTTTAGACAATAACAAACAGGGAGTGAGAGAAAGGGTAATTCCATTACTTTCAATTATGTCTGTAGTGCGTGAGGTAGACAGAGTGTCAGAGAAAATTGCTCTCTACATGTATGTACAGTGTTATGAATGTATATATGTCGGATAGTGTGAATGTTTGCACATTCTCTGAGAGTTTCAATTGAACTGAGGGGTTTAAGAGGCCTGAACAGGAGCCTAACCTGTAGGGTGACAGTTTGAGTGGGTGTGATAATTACTATCTATGGATGTGAAATGTCTGTAGCTGTCAGAACATTAAGGAGGCCATATAGCAGCAATGACCAGAGTCTAAATATAGTGCTTTGTCTCAGAAGCCAATGTGGGCTGACCTGGGCACACTGTGAGTACGACACGAAAAAACACAGTAATCAATCATATCTATTCAGCCTGCTCTTTAAATGAAACTGTCCAATAAATTGAAAAACACTTACACAACACAGAACACAGAACACAGAACACATGCCTGAGATAGTTACAAATAGACTTGTAATGCTGCTGATGAGGATAATTATATGTTTCTTTGCTCCTGGTTTTATTGGCAGTTGAAGAGATAACATGTGCCCTCAAACAGCGGAATGTCCTTTTACAGGAGCTACTCCAAATAAAGAATCTGAGTGATGTATTGACATATTTTTAGAGATTAGAATTCCAATATTTTCAGACTTTTTACTTCTTCTCGCCATCAAGTCACACAATTACTTTGTTTTGACAATTATTTGGGGGCATTTTATACTAGATGGTCATAGTAGAGAGATGACTGGAAACAAGAAAGAGAGAGATTCAAACCGGGAACATCAAGATATAAATCAAAACAAAATGTGATGAGATCTGTTTGAGTCTTCATGCGTGATCCTCTCTGGCTGGCAAGCAAGACCATGCATGTGTTCGCTTCCTGCTATTCCAGAGTTCAAAACAGCTCTATCCCTCTCCATTTAAGGGCTAGTATGCATGACACACAAGCTATGCTAGCCCCCATATGCTCATGGATTCAGACCTACATCACAACAAAGTCAGTTCTTAAAAAAAAATCATCAAGAATATGAGAAGTAACGGTAATGTGATCTTCTCAGGTCTTTGTGTAAAAGCTCTACAACAGCTGCAGCTCATTCGGAGCGCTGCTGGTTGCTTCCATAGAAAAGTAAGCACTTATGTCTCATTGGCAAAACATGTAATTCCCCTTTGCACTTAATTCAGTTTATTTGTGCTACCATGAGACATGCGGCCCTGAAAAGCGTTAGTGTTGATACTTATGGAGGGAAAGAGATAACATGATTTGTATTTCGTCTTTATGTTACCGATCCACATATGAATTTAGAGAGGTGATAGAGAAAATGGCTTTCCCACTACCGAAAAATGCCTATTCTGTTGCTGTCAAGCATCAATTCTGGCTCAGACTAGGCCAATTTGCTCTCAGGCCTCTTTTCATTCATCCACGGTTTGTTTTCCCACTAGCCTCCAGACTGGCCTCCTCGTGTTGTGTCTGATGGACCGAGTCTGAGGCAGCATCAGACTCATGTCCCTGGATCCCTATACATAAACTTCAACAATGAAAAACATTGATATGCAGAGTGAACAGACCAGCCTTGTTTCTCCTTTACAATTCAAAAAGATAATAAATTAAGTTCAACTGAACTCAGGGGCTGAAAAAAACGGCATCACAAAAACAGACTGCAGGATGAAAGATTCTAATGAAAACCCGATGGAGATATAAATACCAAAGCACTCACAGATAGGTTGTGCTCAGGCCCTCCTCAGACCCTCCTCAGGCCCTCCTCCTGAGGAGGCTCAGGCCCTCCTCCTTAATTAAGAGGATGACTCACATCATCCTCTTAATTAAATAATTCCTCGAGGTGGACAGTAAACAGCTAGAAGACAAAGCTATCCTTGGTTTCATTATCACAGCTAATACTCTATTGATCTGTTGTGGTATAAATGCACCGATGGTTTCATCCAAGCAAGCCATTCTTCCACATTTTCTGTGCAAAACAACTAAAACCAGAGCCTCGCATATGAAGCTGATGTTTAAAGGTATAATTTTAGATATATACAGTATGTAGTCTGTCTGCACTGTTAATATGAAGCTACTGAGTTAGCTTAGCTTAGCACAGGTCTTTAAGCTATAACTTTTAGCAAGAAAACAACCTTAACTTTGACTCAATTTTCAACCCTATCTTTAGAAAATCCAAACTCTATAATTAAACTGAATCCACACACATAATCGTAACACATTTTCATTATGAATTCATCTTTTGATTTTTTTTTTTATTAATTTAGTAAACATTATATAAAAAATAGGATCTTGTCAAACGCCCTCATGACTTCCAAGAGCCCAATGTGATGGCTTCACTTTGCTTGTCTTGTCTGCCCAAACCTCCAAAACTCAGGGATGTTTTATTTACAAATGAAATGAAACAGAGAAAAAGAGGCAATTCACTTTTGACTGTTTTGGATTTTTGCTTGAATAATGATTTCAACATTTAAAGATGATCAAAATTGTATGATTTTATGCAGATGATTAATAAACCCATATTTGTTTCAGCACTTGATTAAACCTAAACCAGACAATGAATAAATCACTAAAATTATACCCAGAAAAAAATCTTAATCCTAACAGGAGAGATCCAAAATTGAACACAGCTAGATGATCCTTAGTTATTTTAATAATCCATTTGATTACTTTACTACTTTAAAACCACAGGCCACCAAGCACAAGCTGGCAGTCTGAGCTTGTCTCCTTGTAATTATGTCCAAGTAACAAGACGCTCACACATTCATGTGTCAGTATTGGTAATGTGTGGGAAAGTTATGGGTGCTAACAAGATCACACTATGTGCAGACTTTGACCCAATTGACTCAACGAGTCCAGTCATGATCAAAATAAAACACAGCAAAGGTGCCCTCTTGGATGAATCTGTAGATAAACATGTTAAAGTATGGTTGCCCAATATGTAAAAAAAAAGCACATGATAAATTCGGCCCACTTCCCGCAGTGCCCTCTGTGCCCTGCCCCTCAAACAGTATAACTCCGCCACTGCATGACTATCAGTAGGTGGTCTGTATGGTGATAATATGGATTATAGAAGGAACTTCTGTTCAGTAACAACTTGATGAATGAGATGTTTCTCAGGCTAATTCATCTATAGGTTATTTAATGATTTGCAGGATTCACGAGTCCCTTGATTTAACAACCCGTGACAAATACAAAAAGAACGCACAAAAAAAGCTGTGACGGATTATTTTTGCAATAATGGACCCATTCTGCTGCGTTATTTTGCTCCTGCAGAGCCGCGTGTTCAGAAGCACTTCTTTGTCGTGTTTTAATACATTGAAGGGAAATGCTGAACATATCTCAGTGGAGAAAGCATGTTGTGTTCATTGTATCAATCGCTGATTCTGTGCGCATTCAAGAAATAGTACCTATAGCTGCTTGCCTCTATAGGCTATACTTAACACCGGTCTAAGTGATGTAAACTTTGCGCTGCATGGTGTCGCAAACTGCTGTGTGCGGCTTCAGGTGCAGTACGTCACGCAGCACCATTCAAGACGGAGCGTTTCTTCACCGCCGCATCTCTGACAGCAGCTTTCTCCCTTTCAACGGACCTTTTAACTGTAAGTCTCACGCGAATGCTTTCTCTTCTTTTGTTTTCAGCCAACTAGAACTGTTTTATGCAGAGTACGTCCCAAAATAAAAGGGATTTATCCGTAAGGCATTATACATTTTAAGGAAAATGTTAATACCATAATAAAGAAAAATAAACTTGACTAACAATATTAGAGGGGTTTTTATACGTATGTGCATTATCTTTATTTTCTATTTCTCACTGAAATGATTGTGAAGCTATTTCTTACAACTTGATTTAGGCAAAGCACTGTGGATTATATATATATATATATATATTAAAAAGGTTATTATTGTCTAATTGTCCAATTTAAGGGAATTTAATGCCTGCAGTCTTTCAAAGTCAACTCTTTAAAGAAGCCTGTATAGCAAAACTGCATGCACCATCAGCTATAGAAGCATTATAAATTGTGCTTGAGGTGTGTTTGCACTCTATATCTTCATTTTGCTCAACAGTGTTGTTTTGTGTCACCTTTGGAACTTATGATGACACAGTCAGCATTACATCCCTTAAAAATCTTCAGAAGCTTCACAGCTTGTTGAGTCACACCAGTTATTTTAACACTGTTTTTCTTTTGATAACCTAACAGTTTAGGTTTAAACCTGATGGTGTCAGCCAATAAGTGTATGTGTGTGTGTGTGTGTGTGTGTGTGTGAGAGAGAAAAGAGGTTGTGTAAAGCCCTGGTTTTATGGAAACACACTACTGACTTTAGATAATGACATATTGTTACTGATGTTATTAGCCACTCAAATCGTTTCGATGTTGCTATAATAAGTCACATCATGATTCCTGTAATCATGTCACACCAAAGAGAACCCACCATGAGGCAGTTCCTGGAGATCCCAATGTGGTCTCATTCCTTGAGCTGCTAAAGGCAATGACTGTCAATACCTAAATCAAGTCAGTGTTTTGGTACTCCGTTGAGACACAGCGGCTGGCTGCGCTGAGAGCCTGAGGCGAGGCCCCCACAGATAATGGGTGCATGGGGCCCTCTGAGCTCGCTATGCTAATAAATGTGGTTCCACTTGCAGGGCCACAGGGAACACTGCCAACCTCAGATATTCATCAGCACAATCATATTTATTGACGAATTGCACAAACACAAAAAAAACATTTCATCCAAGTCCTGTGGGTAATTTACACTGCCTCTGTATCTTGATTGACAGAAAATGGACCAAAAGAAACAAGATGCCTTATGATAATCTCCTCCTAGAATTAAAAAGCTATTCATCATTTATATGTTTTGCGATTGACGTTATCTGTTTTAATTGTATTCGATTTTTTAATTGTTTTACCTCAACTGTTCTCACGCAGAGTAATGCACTGTGCCATTATCTGACAGACAGCTGCTGCAGGAGGGATAAATACACAGGACACGTCGTAGTAAATTAAGAACCCACCCAATCATTGTTGTAACAAATACATCATGTCTCCAATTTCAAGGAGGAATGCCTATCTTTTGTAAATTATAGACTTCAGAATA
The DNA here is from genome assembly GCF_004355925.1 of Anarrhichthys ocellatus. NCBI lineage: Eukaryota > Metazoa > Chordata > Actinopteri > Perciformes > Anarhichadidae > Anarrhichthys > Anarrhichthys ocellatus. Next base: position 10,613,355 of record NW_022280034.1, read on the forward strand.
ACACATTACTTGTAAATTTAGAGGGTGCCTGGTTTAAAGACATCATCACAGTAATTATTAACCACAGACAACCAAGCCATTACATTTGACTAACTACATCCTGTACTGTGAATGAACATCCACTAGAGCCTGTGAAACAAATGTGCACAGTGATAATGATGGTAATAGAGTGTGGATTTTAGAATCCTTGATATTATTCTGATGGCATATTGTTGTGTTTCCAGAAAAACAAGACAGTCCGGGTGTGTTTCAGTAAATCTTCAGGTCCCAGTATTCCGATTAATGAGTAACAAAAACAAGATTTCATTTATGGAAAAGGTACTTTGCCATAATTGAAGTTAAAATGCGAGCTTGCTTGGTTGTTTGAGCTTCACTGAGCAGAATGATTTTCACATTAATCTGTTGAGGGAGGAAAGTTTCACTGTGCTCACCTTGAATCTCATTTTAAAACTTGTGCGTTCAAGATGATTAACTGACATCTGGAAATCAATCATGCACCAGTATGCAAATTCCACATCCAGTGATGTGGAAACTTGAAACCTCCAGTCAACACACACCGAGAATGGACACAACTGAAGCAACGTGTGTAATGATTAGAATATCCATAGTTTCTAGATTTTCCAATAAGAGGGTTATTTACAATAATAAACTTTGTTGTGAAAACATTTCCTTAAACAGAATGTTTATTATATCTTTCTTTTTGCTTATTTTTATCAAAATTGTTGAAACCAGACAATACATTTTCCAGACAAATCTTGAAGTCAAAGACTTTTTCTTTGTTTAATTGGCAGCGGCACCTCAATGTCCCTGCAGTTTGTGTCTATGTCTAATACAAAACAGAAAAGTACCATTAATTATAAAACAATATACAGTACGTTGATGAATTGTACTGTATAGGACACAGCATACTGTGCATCACTTTGAACCCATTAACCACCTTTAGGAGTCATCGCAGTCAGAAATGTTTAAATCCTCTGCATAAGGGATTCAAACCTGTACATCTACACTGGTCACGAGAGAGGGAGCAAAAGGCTTTTCAAGTCAAACGCTATTACAGAGTTTCATGAAAGTGAGTTATGTAGTTTCTGTGACTCAGTTCAACAAAGTGGGATTTGTCTAGAAAATGTAAATTCTTGTGTTAGGAAACATATTGAGAGCTGGTTGAAATAGGTGGTGATTAATATCCTCGGAACGTCCATTTTGAAATTATTGGAACATTATTGCAGTTGTATGGTTAATGCAGATCAACACACGGATGAACTGGCACTCCCTAAAATGTGTTTGAACCGTGAATTTGGCTGCAGCACTAACTGAAATCTTGAAAACAAACGTACTCCTTAAGCTGTCTAAGCTGTTCTGTTTTCCTTCCTCCTCTGTCTTTCCAATGATGAAGTCTGCAGCGATGGACAGGACACAAAACATAATGGCTTTGGTGTGCCTACTCTTTCTCAAAGTGCAAAAGGTTAGTTTTTATGAAATATAATATCAATCAATTTGTCTTTTCAGAGAAGGATGCTTTTCAAAGTAAACCCAACTGCAGAACTTTCTTTCCTCCAAAAAGGCTAAAATGTTGGACTTGACTTTCTTGAGTATTTTCTTTTGGAAATGCCCTTACAGTGTGAGATGGCCAGTGGGAAAGTCTTAGAGGAGACTTATCTGAAGTGGGTCCAGTACAAAGAAGACTGTGTCAGAATGATAGAAAATGAGCCGCTCCCTCAAGGTACGGAATAACTCCCTTCATACAGAGTCCTCATGCAAAATGGAATATGGCAAGAGGTGGAAAAGGGGAGGAGAGAGAACAAGGAAAATGTCAAATTATGCCATTTAAATTTGCACCAAAAAGGATCATCTACGGCTTATTTGTTGAAGAACAGGTATATCGTTTCAGTTTCTTATGGTTTGTCTTCCTAGCTGGCTTGTTCTGTAACAGGACATTTGACAGATACGCCTGCTGGCCAGATAGTCCTGCTGGCTCTGTGGTCAACATCTCATGTCCTTTCTACCTGCCCTGGTATGATCAAGGTAACTCACCCTTTTAGTGAGTCTAACGTTGACAGAACAAACTGAAATATAAATGTATTTCTTGTTGAGTATGTTTTTGATGTGTGGCGAGGTGGGTGTTTAACCAACAGTATTGGATGCTGGTTAAGTGGAAATTTGCTCAAGATATTCAATTTCCCTAGAACTTAACGTTTATATCCTCACAACTGACACTGAGAATGACAGCAATGGTTTGAACCCCCTGTGACTCTAATAATGAGTAAGCAGGTAATGATTGACGGACTGACTGACTGCTTCTCCTCCAGTGTCCCAGGGTGTTGTGCGTCAGCTGTGTGGCTCTGACGCCCTCTGGGAGAGAGATGACTACGGGCAGGTGTGGAGGGACATGACCCAGTGTGAGGAGGAAAAAGAGGTCAAGTCTCAAGAGGTACAACGACCGAAATGTCACCAGCCTGGGGATTCATTAGTTTGAGCCGGGAAACCATCTTGTAGCTCAAACATTTGTACGACAGTATATTCTTTATTATTATTTGTTATATATTTAGGAAGACAAATCCTTTTGTTTAGCGCTCACTGCAGTGCTGAAACTGGGGTGGTTTCTTGTCTGACCAAAGCCATCATGTAAACAGCTAAAGGAATAGAACAAACTCTGCATGAACCCATATGAGTTTGATGCCAATTAGCATCAATTGTAAGAGGTATAATGAGACATATAGAAAGATAGGCCCACATCAGAACAGGGCAAACCGTTCGAGCCTAAATTAAACACTAATTGATTAATTAAGAATATAATGGTGACAATAAGGAGTTGACAGATACTCTTATTGACATTAAGCCTAACATGACTCGCCTTTGCAATAGTGACAGGAATCCTTGGCAGGAATCCATCTGCAATTAACTTGGTTTTATAGTATAATCTTTATTATCTATTGATATTATTTTTATGCAGCTGTTTTACAAAGTTTTCTGCCAATACAAAGAAACGTTAAACAATGAAATCCTAAATACTCACAAGTTTGCCTCAAATGCCTATAAATATGTAAATTACAAGAGTAAAATATATATTAGTAACGTCAATAATATTGTGTTTATATGTGGATGTACAATGCCTTTAAAATAGACCTCTAAAAGTTCACTAATAGTTGCAGCTGCCAGTGCACAGAGCAAGCTCGAAAGCAAAATCCCATCACTTTGGCTTTATCAGCATTTGACATCAGAACATTACTTGGCAAGGCTTCATGTCTGCAAGATTGTGAGTGTTAACAAAGGGAAGGTCTGGATAGGTTTATGACTTTCAGCTCTCACCTCTCTCTCTTTCCCATGGCATATTTTCCAGACAACAGTCACATCTTTCATTCGAGCAGTGACCACATTTAGGTCAGCATTTTGGCATCTTAAAAATGTATGGCAAAAATGAGAAACTTTGTGTCTAAGTAGGATTTAGAAGAGTTAATTCACGCTTTTATTTCATGAAGGGTGGACTACTGTAAGGCACTCCTTACTGGTCTCCCCAAGGAGACCATTAGACAGTTGCAACTCATTCAAAATGCCGCTGCTAGAATACAGATCTAGGAATCGATCTCTCCACTGGCTTCCAGTTAATTATAAAATAATATCAATTTGAAGACCCTACTTAATGTGGTGAAACGGCTTTCAGCTATTATACTGCCCTGATTGAGTCAGCTCCCTTTGGAACTAAGATATGCTCCAACTGTAGCCATTTTTTGAAACCAAGCTAAAGACTGTTCTCTTTTCCACAGCGTGTAATTGTTCAGTTATTATGGTATTTTATTTATTTTTTGCCAGTAAAGCACTTTGATGCCCTCTGTTTATGATAAATCGCTGTATAAATAAACTTGTCTATACCTAATATTATGTGAAAAATACAAAATAGGTTAATGAGGTGCATTACCAATAGATCTTTAGGGTGGATTTTACATCAAACTATATTTTTTTTATTGTTTTCATCTTTATATTGTAAACCGCTACCATAAAAAGACGTTATGAGGTTCTACTTCCCAAAAGTGATGGGTGTGGATTTGTCTTCACAGCTGTGGTTCAAACAACTGATGGTGAGCTTCAAGATGTTGTACACGGTCGGCTATTCCTTGTCCCTCTTCACGCTCGTAACGGCTCTTATCATTCTCCTGAGCTTTAGGTAAGCTAGACAAGGTAAATAGGTAAATAACAAATAGCCAATCAGATAACTGATTGCAACATTAATTCTAAATACAAATCAGATACCAAAGAAATTGCACATCTTCAACAATCATGACAATCAAATATTAATGCAGGTAACAAGGGTTGTATTATTAAGTAAATGTTGAACGGAATCAACAGAACCCAATTTTGCAGTTGTATGTGACTAATTTTATAACCTTTAGCGTGCACAGAGAGGAAGAAGTGAAGTGATTCAAGGGTGACCAAACAATACATTTATAAAAATCAAAAAAATCAAAGACAAAATCAAGAACTAAGATGCTGTATACAAATTCATATTTAAAGGGTCTAATTTGTGGTACTGGTTTGTCCCCTCACAGGAAACTGCATTGCACCAGGAACTACATTCATGCTAACCTCTTCATGTCCCTCATCCTGCGAGCTGTATCCGTTATCATTAAGGACACCATGCTGGAACGCCACTGGGGAAGAGAAATCATGAAACACGGAGATGTAAGTGAGATGCTCAGTCACCAGGTGGGTCTTGAACTGTACTGGTGATGGTTTACTGTTGTTATTTGTTGTAGTTTAAACATTAACCTTTTTGTAATGTGCAATTTTTCATGTTGATTTCCTCCAGGCTGCTATTGGCTGCAGGGTAGCACAGGTAATGATGCAGTACTGTGTCCTGGCCAATCACTATTGGTTCTTTGGAGAGGCAATTTATTTGTACTCTGTGCTTATTGCCTCAGTGTTCATCGACAATAACAAATACTTACCTTACATCTGTCTTGGCTGGGGTAAGTGCCATCTCTTTGTGCCTCTTTGTGTACTTTCTTAAGTGACCACAGAGCACACCCTATAACAGCAGTGTGGCTTTTACAGATGCATGCCATGGAGAGATTTACACAGCATCCACGTGTGATGCTGTTTTTGAAAGCGCCTACAGCACTGAATCCTGCAATCTTCTCTGTCTTTAGGAACTCCACTTCTATTTGTGGTTCCCTGGGTAGTGATGAAGCAATTGAAAGAAAATAAAGAGTAAGTGTGTGTGCAGGTGTGTGTGTGCGTGTGTCTTAGTCTCCCCATGTGCCTGCTCCCTTGATAAATTACAAACAGCTGCCTTTCCTTCTCAGGTGTTGGGCTGTCAATGAGAACATGAACTACTGGTGGATCATTCGTTTCCCAATCCTTCTTGCTTCACTTGTAAGGAAGCCTTCTCAGTGCACGAGTCGTCATCTGACATGTTGGTCTCCTCTGTAAAATATATTGCATAACATACATTTGTTTCGCTCTGGATACAGCAATTCATGTTTAGGTTTTCTAATCAACAGATCAACTTTTTGATTTTCATGAAGATCCTGAAGGTCATTCTTTCGAAATTACGAGCCAGCAACCAGAGTGGATATCCTGATTACAAACTTCGGCAAGTTGTCTCAGAATATTTTCAATGATGATGAATTAGATTTGTTCTAATCTTTTGTCTATTTTCTCAAACCACGACTCTACTGATTGATTTGTCCCGTCAGGCTTGCCAAGGCAACCCTTACCCTCATCCCGCTGTTTGGGGTTCATGAGATCATATTCATCTTTGCGACAGATGAGCAGATAACAGGTGTTCTGCGCTACATTAAAGTCTTCTTCACCCTTTTCCTCAATTCATTTCAGGTAGGTTCAATTGGACCTGAGAGTAGCTGAAACTTTAAAACAATGTAACCATCCAGACATTATCTAATGTGTTCTTGTACAGCAAAGATAGTTAACAAGACTTTTCGGTGACTTCTCTGCAGGGTTTTCTGGTGGCTGTGCTCTATTGCTATGCCAATAAAGAGGTTTGTTGTTACATCTCATATTCTCATTTCATTTTATGTATCCTAGAAAGAAGATTAACGTAGTACCAGTCACAGTATCTGAGAGATGACATACATAAATCTACATTGATGTAAACCTTTAGACTCTGTCTTAAATCATATTGAAACAGTAAATAATCCTGATAATGGTAGTGATAATCTAATTTCATCTTCTTAAGAAACCCCTTTAGGGTTCTGGTGAGGACGGGAAGCTGTACAGATCATCCAAGGATGCATTAGAATAAATATTATTTTAAGTCATCCATTTCTGTTCAGTGTCTAATGGACTTTATTAATACCATGGTGATTGATTATTCAGTTTCTATATCTTCAAGCATCAGACTCAAAATTACACAAAATGACACATTAACTCTAATGGCTCCCCTCTCCACTCTGGGTGCAGGTTAGGACAGAGCTGAAGAGGAAGTTACGCAGCTGGAGGCTAGAGGCTGAGATTGTCTGCTGTGGACAGTGACTAGCCGTTCTTGACCCTCGAGTAGACACTTTGTCCATCGCCACAGTGCCAGAGCGCAACAGATCTTCCGCCACAACAATGAGGGCGATACCTGATGGTTCACCCACTCCTAAGAGTTCACTTGTTTTTAGGCGGCAAGTTCCAACAACCTCCCCACAGCCTGATGCTTCTTCGCTGCACTGTCCATCAGAGGTAAATAAAGACAAAGGCCTGCAGCAAGGGAATCAGGTTGACACTGGACAATCGTCTGAAGTAATGCAGGTGCCTTTCGTCATTCACCTTCAAGACCCGGTGGAGTTACTCCCACATGTTGTAAATATAGATTCAGATTGAATACATTTTGGCATTCCCTGTATATTTAAAAAATGATATGTGGTTTGTTGTGAATATGTAAAATTGTGAATTAGTGATTGTTACTATGTAAGTTGTAAAATTGTGAATATGTGAATATGTGATTGTGATCATTCAATACAAGATACATTTGGACTATATGAATAAAAGGACATTTGTTTACGTTGACTTTTTTTGATGTGTGATGGAAGCGGTGCATAAGTTCTTTCAGGATGGGTAATTCATTATCTAAGAAAGTATAGGAGGTGATCACTATATCACTTGATATGATTGATGGATAGAATGAATAGTAGGCTAGTGAACAAAAGCAATAAAGTCAACAAAAACATAAGTCCCAAAACAGGTTGTAAATGTCAAAGTTAATCTACACCAGAACTCCACATGTCTTCTTTACAACACGCATTTGAATTTGGGTGTTTCTCTTTAGCGTTCCTTTTTGGCTCTGAGTGCGAACTTCATTACCCAGAAGCGCCAGGGAACGCAACGCAAAGACGTCATAAACGTCGTCCTGTCGGCGGAGGCTGGAGCGGGAAGGATGTGAGTGCTGCAGTAACAACAGCTTCAAGTCACATCAATACTGTTGTTTCTCGGTAACGTTAACCCGGGAGAACTGGAAAAAAGCCCTTTCATGTCATAATGATGTGAAACTACGTACATTATCATTGTGGTCTGTCGGAAACGGAGAAGGAGCTTTTCCGGTCATACAGCTGTTTGTTTTTTTGCAAGCTAATGTCTCAGCTGCTCGAGTTGAAGCAAGACTGAGACAGCAACAGGTGGACTTCACATTTGCGACATTCGTCACCAATGGCCTCTAAAGGTAAAACGAACTTTAAAGTGTTTAAAGCAACAGAGGCTGTGAGATAGAAGCCGTAACTTGACAGGTCATGCTGTTACTGAACCCTGTTTTGACTTGTGCAGGTTGGCAGCATCCTTACGTCAACATATTCAAACATGTCAAAGTTGAAGACTGGAAAAGGTCTGCAAAACAAGGGGACGTGTCAACATACACGGTAACCTGGCTACACACTGTTATACTTATGTTTAAAGTTATACTTTACCCCCCGAACTATCTTTTGAATATCAAACACTGCTGTAGGCTTGAGAGGTGGCTGTACAAAGTGTGTAGTGTCCCATGGTAGCTGTGCTTGAATTTCTTGTCAGCTACAAAACCTTGTGGAGAGAATCACTTTTCAGACTAAAGTTGGTTTACTTTATGTCCTGAAATCCCCCAGGACAAGAGACTGAAGTGTTCAGTGTTCAGGATCAGGGGTCCTGTTCCTGCCAACAGCTGCATCCTGGTACCCAAAAACAGCAACCAGTCTCTGGGGCTGGTGGGGCGCTACTTCTACCTTCTCTTCAGGCCGGCCCCCGGCAAATACTTTGTGGCCCACCTGGATGTCTCTGTGGAGGTATCTGACCTGATATTTTTTGTGTGTGTGTGTGTGTGTGTGTGTGTGTGTGTGTGTGTGTGTGTGT
>NW_022280034.1:10621677-10664985 GCF_004355925.1 Anarrhichthys ocellatus
TGTGTGTGTGTGTGTGTGTGTGTGTGTGTGTGTGTGTGTGTGTGTGTTGATACTGGAGTTTGTTTTGAATGACAGACTAATCCACACTGATGCTGCTTTTTTTTTTTTTTGCATTCTTTGTTATTTGCTATTGTGCCATTTCAATCTAATTGAAATTCTGAAGGGGTACACTACACATTCTCATGTTCAATACCATCGAAAATGTTCAACTTCTTTACCTACAGAAATTAGAAAAAAGAAACCCAAAAAGCGCAACTAGGAGCAATTGAAAAGAAAACCCCAGAAGCGTACTTCACTGTGAACCATTCCACCCGTGTCTACTATAAATGTGAAGATCTCTTTGATTGAAATTCATTTAAAAGAAGGAAGAGTTCCCCCCCCCCCCCTCTCTCTCTCTCTGTGTGCTGTGATGTGAAGGAGGGCCAGGTGGTCCGTATCTCTTTTTCCAACATGTTCAAAGAGTTCAAGTCCACAGCGACCTCGCTTCAGTTTCCTTTCCTCTGCGGAGCTGCAAAGGATTCAGTCTACGAAAGCACGGCCAAATCTGCAAGACATGGTGAATACATGCGCACACACACACGCAACTGTACTTATGAACTATTGTTCGCCTGCGTTTGTTTTGATAATTTGCCGTCCGTTTGTATGTAATGTAAATAATCTTCCAACGTGTTCCAGGTTTGGTGGGTGCAGCCCCCGCTTCAGTGCGTTGGACCTGTTTGATGCTGGATCTGCAGTGCACACTCTCTGTCTACCTCAACCGCTGCCACAGTCAACTAAAAACCGTTAAGCTTTGCGCCAATATGGCAGTGAAAAACATGTTGACCAGCGACCTGCTGCTAGACCCGGGTGAGCCTCTGTTAAACAGATAGATTCTTCATTGTCCTGTTCCAGGACATTTAGTGCCACAGTCTTTACAGAGCCTCCCATGAATACATTATACACCGCAGCATATCTGCATGGAGCAGCAGATACATCCTCATTTATTCAAACATACCTAAACACATAGCAGCTACATACATGGCAGTTACTGGTTTTTAGAGGAAACAATATTTTCTTCCCATACCCTTCATTTAGTATCAGACTGCATCCTCAGATTTCTACTTCTTCTTTGTGGAAGTATGACATCTTTACTTTGCAATTGTCTCTTTCAACAGGAGTTTCCTTCAGTGAAGCCAAGAGGATGGGTCTGGCTTCTTCTAAGGGAACAGGTCCTATGCCCAGAGACATGTCGTATCCTGTGCCCAAGGGGGTCTCCTGGCATGACCTCTATGATTATATCAAGTAAGGTAACCTCACCTGGGACCACAATGCACATCACTGAAATAGTGCTAAAAGCTAAATCTGCCCTGAAATAATTGTATCAATGCACCTTCAACAGAGATTCAGAAATGGATTTTTACATATTACAGAGACACTACCATCTTATATGTATGACTAGTAGAGTTCTTTGCACAAAGCACATGTTGTATATAAAATATGATCTTCAGTCTATATTGTTATGAATTTAAGGAAACTAAAAGGTTACCTGCTTCTGTCACCATGTACTGCTATGGAGTCCCTTATCTTATCTTACCCCAACAGGTTTCCCTCGGAGGGAACAAAGTTACCGTTTGACTCCATTCAAAAAGGTAATCTCCAGCCCGAGGCTAGTAAGTCAAGGATTAACACACTGTTCATCATTTTCATCATAAAGTGTTTTCGGGTCTGACTTTTTCCAGTTGCTTTTAAAAGAAATTGTAATTATTCTTTATTTCGCTCTGCACCACACACAAATAATTATTGTATAATTTCTTTCATTCTGCTCTTTCTTATTGTTTATTGATGAAAGAGTTTTTAATAAAAACAACACTATTACCGAACAAATTCCTTGTATGTGAACGCCTGCTTGGCAATAAAAATGGATTCTGCTTCAAATACATGCAAACGTCTCTCTATTAGGAATGTGTTGAAGATGACTGCCTTTCTCTCCCAGATTGTGTCTCTGACCAAAGAAGCCTTACTAGAGAGGAGTCTAGCTGCGTCAACCTCAGCCAACCAGTTAAGGACCGTGTGCCTCTCATCCAGCAGATCACCGCTCCAAAACCAGTAAGACTTTAGTATCTTTAAATCCATGAAAATATGGCAGATGTCAGTGTTTCCCTCCTTCTGTCTCCTCAGCTCCTGAGGAATCGAACACCCGTGGTGACCGACCTACCGGACCTGGGCGTAGTTTCCACTCATCAGAGCGATGACTGGCTTTCCCATAATGGGGACCAGCATCAGCGGGAGTCAACAAGCTCCAGTTCACAGCCGTTCACATCCAGGCCTCCCTGGGATACCGATGACGGGGGAGTTCATGTGCATGTTCATCCTGAGGACGGCTTCAGCGAACGTGAGGAGGAAAGTGAAGAAGAGGTGAAGCTTCTTATTGACTCAATTCAACACAAACATCCAATTAAATACCACATTCCTCTCTTTTTCCTACATCATATTCAGTACAATGCATTTCTTTGAATGCAGTGTGCTTTCAGTACAATTTGTTTGGCAGCATTGGAAACACTATTAATCTCTTTACATTCCCAGTTTGTTTGCACTCCAGTGCCACATCCTGTCCATCTATCATTGTCCAAAGAGCGGAGACAGGAGGTGAGCGAGACGAGGACAGTAGAGAGTGAAATAAAACCAGCTGCTGTACGGCATTTGTTTGAGAACTCATTACAATTCTTTTGCCGTCACTTTTTAGAAGCTGCTTCCAGACCCGATTCTCAGGCTCAATCGAATCATCGGCTTCGGAGGAGCCACCACTAAATGTGTACGCTCGTGCGGAGTTAAACCCTTATCAGGCTGGCTTCACATACTTTGTGATTTTGATTAAATGCATTCAATCAAAGACTTAATGGCAGTCTTAACAGCTGTACTTTATGACACTGTAGGCCCTGTGGAGCAAATCGGGTGATGCGGTGGTGTATCCGTGTCACGCCATTATCGTCTCCATGAAAATATCGTCGAAACAGCAGAGGTTCTTCATCGGCCACACTGATAAGGTAAATGAGCTGCGATGTGATACCTCCAGTGTAGAATCTCTTCTGATGCAGTTGGATTCTGTGTTCATTACAAAAACAATGTGCAACTTCTGTCCATGCGTGTTCTCTGTAGGTATCCACTCTGGCTTTCAATGGCAACACAACCCTGCTGGCTTCGGCACAAACTGGCAACCACAGTGTCGTCCGAGTGTGGGACTACCACAAAGGAAACTGTCTGGCCATGTTTAGGATTCATGCTCATTCATTATCATCTCTTAGGTAACCCAACTGCTTATGCACGCGCACACACAGCCCTCTTAAGATAAGATGGTACAAGCCTTTATGTACAATAGACAATGAGGTCATAGCGTACGTCGATCACTGCTCGCTCACTAATTTTTGTCTTATTCGTTCTCATTCCCTTTTCGAAGCTTCTCATACGGGGGCGGTACTCTCTGTGGAGTGGGTAAAGACAGCCACAGTAAAACGGTAAGTGACACAAATGCAAATTGTCCCAGATGAATATTCAAAGGCTTATTTTTCTAATTTGTGAATAAAGGTAATAAACACAAGCTGCAGTGTAGCATAAATCTGTGGCAAGAGCCGTGGGAATTATTAGACAACGATGGAAAAAGTGCAAAGAAACACCTCGTATCATTACTTAGCTATAAATCAGCTCCCCTCATTAGAGGCGATGACTCGGCAAAGCTGCAAGCCGACTGTGTGTTTGTGGCGCTGATTCAATCTTTCATAGATGGTGGTGGTGTGGAACACTTCTAACGTCAGTAAAGGTGGAGAGGTGACCATCTTAGCCAAAGCACACACAGATGTGGACGTCCTCACCATGAAGGTTGCCTTCTTTGATGATACAAGGTACCCTCCCTTCTCTGTGTTTACATTAGGGTTGTGTTTTTGATTGTTTTATTTAGCCAACAGTGCATATTTGCATAAGTGGGAACATTTTTGGATTGTAGTTTATTTCACACTTACTCCTTATTAAAGGAAGGTGTTGAGCGCCTGGTGCAAAAGTGCAGATTTTTTTTATGGGTAGTGGCAAAACCTACAGTATGTTACAAGAGTAAAATGCAACTGGTCTCAAGAAATGTACTTCACTTCACTTTAAAACACAAGCCAGCTCAAAAATGATAATTACCAACATGATTCACCATGTTCTGAACAGACAGAGTACAAACTAACTCAGAAAAATGCTGTATGGACACTCAGCCGTGTTATAAATAATACAGTTTGAATGTCAACTCGATGAATGAAGCTTCGAACTATTCGGAACAGCCCTACAAACCACACAGGCCCTGGATGTATGAAGAGAAAGACAGTGGGAGCTAGAAGGACAGTAAATTAGAAATCTCGATCTCTTCATCTATGAGTGTGCTGGTTTCAGGATGGTGTCGTGTGGTCGCGACAATATTCGCCTGTGGCGAGTCAGGAATGGGACGCTGCGCTCCTGTCCAGTCAACCTGGGTGAATACCACTCAATGGACTTCACTGACGTGGCCTTTGAGGAGGGGAATTCCTCCAACCAGCATCTTGATGAACGAACACTGTGAGTGAGCAAAGCAGACGCTGAAACCATCCTAGTTTACCAAGGATTGGCAGAAGCATGAACCTCATCCACTGAAAACATTATTATTATGATTAAATGATTACTATTTCCCTTTTGTGATTGTCTTACCATAGATTTGCCAGCAGTCGGAGTGGCTATATCTTTGAGATCGACTACAGCAGAGTTGTTATTAGGAACATCAGGAGGCTGTTGCCTGCACAGCAGCAGCATGCAAACCGCCGGGAGAAATTGACTTTTAACACAGGTGTGTTGTTTAGTAGTTCAAAGAGGGGATACAACTTTTTAAGAATCTGTGGGTCATTGTGTGTGTGTGTGTGTGTGTGTGTGTGTGTGTGTGTGTGTGTGTGTGTGTGTGTGTGTGTGTGTGTGTGTGTGTGTGTGTGTGTGTGTGTGTGTGTCCCAGGTCCAGGCATTGCCATCAACAGCATCAGTGTGTCCTCATCATTTTGTTCCACGGGTTCTGAAGATGGCTTCCTGCGTCTGTGGCCTCTTGATTTTTCTACCATCTTCCTGGAGGCTGGTAGGCGTAATGTTTACCTGCAGCAGTAGCCTGACAGGTCCCAATACGCATATAATCTTTACTACATTTTGGCAGTACAACCCAGGTCATTGTTTAAAATGACCGACATTCAAATCATGAATATGAGATAATGCACCATCCTCACGCAGACACACGTCATTGTTTTCAAGAGCACGAGGGACCTGTGAGCCTGGTGTCGGTCTCCTCAGACAGCCTTCGGGTGCTGGCAGCCTCCTCCACTGGTAGCCTGGGTTTCCTCGATGTGAGCAGCCGCGGTTACAACACGCTGATGAGGTCACACACGGACACCGTGCTCGGCTTCAGTGTGGATGGCGTCCGTCGGCATCTCACAACAGCCTCATCCGATGGCACTGTGCGCATTTGGAATATGGATTCCTTGCATCAGGTCAGTCAATACCACATTTATTTATTTTTTTCACCTCTTTTGTTATGATCAGATTCTACTATTTGAATGCTTTGTTAACACATGTTCACCGTGTCTTTCAATGTGTTGAACCAGACAAAAAGTCAAACTAAAACCAAAGCAAATTATTGGGAGTAACAAAAAATATTTGTACTGATTTGAAGATGCTCCACTAATGAGTATATCTTTACACCAAAGTAACTGACACTGCCTGGTATTTACTGTTAAACTGACTGTCTGTTGTCTCCTGTGCTTTAGCTGTATGATTTTGTGTCGGAGGACAGCCCCAGCTCAGTGGCCTTCCATCCCAGCGAGCAGGTCTTCTCTTGTGGCTTCAGCTCCGGCATCGTCAGAGTCTTTGACATCTCCAGTGCCAAGATGCTGGCTGAACACAAGTACGTCTAAACTATAGTGGAAGCTCCAGCGCCACCAGTGACTGCAGTTCTTCATTTTGGATACCAAAAGCTTGCATTGGGGACAATTACTATATGCTTGTTTCTCTGTATGTTTGTTTGTATTTGCCTGTACATATACATGTGTATGTATATTATAGGCAGCACAGAGGTGAAGTGGTGGGTCTTGCCTTCTCTCCGGATGGGGAGTTCATGTACAGCGCTGACTCTCAGGGCTCTTTGGCGCTTTACAACGCTTCTGAGGAAGACCACAATGTGGTCAGAGTCGTGTGTATGTATATACACACACACACACACACACACACACACACAAACGAATGCACGAACACACCTTAACTTCACTTATCAGAAATGTGAACTGTGAAACTATCAACACTATAGGACAATGCATACACATCCTTATCTGTTGTGTATATCAGGCGGGGGTTGTTTGATTCACTCTGTACCCGATTGGCTAGGTAATGTGTTGGCCCGAGGCACCGAGCGCGCTCCAGACGCTCTCACAGTGAGCAGTGACAGCCGCTGTGTGGCTTTTATTGGCCCCTCAGAGTACATTGTCACCATCGCCGACTCGCAGTCTCTGGATGAGGTATCTTGCACACTGTCGGCACCACGCTATTTGTCGCATTGCTCAAGTAAATTAGATCAGATTTCATGCAACAGTTATGAAGGAGTGGTGAAGCAGCGTCACCCTTTCCCCAAAAACTTTACACCATACAGAAGATGTACCCAAGAATAACAAATAGTTCTTATTAATATGCATGTTCTTATGTGTCCACATTGACCTGTTCCATCTCTGTCCAGTTGCTCCATGTCGATGTGAGTATTTTGGACGTACAAAGCCCCCGTCTTGATTCTGCACTGAGGGTCTGCTTCTCTCCGGCCTCCACTGAACACTTGTTGGTCGCCACATCAGCTAACAAGATCCTCTGGGTTAGCACCAAGACGGGCCGTCTGCTCCGAGAGGTAAAACTGCTGAGCTTCTTGAATGTACAGTTTGCCTCCACACGGTCATTTTATTCTCTTCTTCAATCACATGGTGGATTCCTGTCTTCCTGACAGGTGTCTAAGGTGCACAAACACCAGTGCTCGTCCCTGGCTGTGAGTGAGGACAGTCGATTCCTGCTGACAGCAGGACACAATGCTGTGAAAGTGTGGGATTACAACATGCAGCTCGATGTTAGCTCACAGGTAGTCAACAATTAAGGATTTTCTTATGTTGCAGCCATTTGTAAGTAGGTCAAATAAGCATCTAGTTGTTAGTGAGAATGAATTAATTACAAAACGCTTTGATTTCAACCTGTCTATTAAAGCGTGCAAATATACAATTTAAATCTTGAGCGCAGTTAAAATTGTGCAATCCTGTGGTAAAACATCCATCGCAACCATCGCTGTCATAGAAAGTATGTTGTCTACATTTAGAGTAGGAGTATTAGTAGTTGATGTCGTGTCGGTAGTAACTGAAGCGTGGTTCTCTGTACCAGATGTTCATAGGCCACAGTCAGCCCATCCGCCAGGTGAGCTTCACCCCCGACCAGCTGGGCGTGGTCTCGGTGGGAGACGCCATATTCCTTTGGGACCTCCTGGCACATCCTGTCGAGTCCTTAAAAGACAGTCGGTAATAATCGCATGTTTGAATCTTGTCGATAACGTGCGTGTTACACTTTTACAAGTGTTTTCTGTCCTCACAGTTCCCCTCTAAGATTAAGCTACATCTCAACTCCTAAATCAGGTAACTTCATTTAGAGTTTGTATTCATGCGATAAGATACACCTGATTCAAATGTTCTTACTCGTGAAAAAATTGTTGTTGGATTTGTGTTTTCATGTACCAGCTCAACCAGACGTTAGTGGAGTTCAGTTGTCCAGTGGGATGCCTCGACAGACGGCACCCCTCCCCTCCTCACCGCCATCACGACTGGACATCAGCACCCTAGACCAAGTTGAACAGGGGGGTTAGTTCTCTTTTACACTTTTAACTACTGTGAGGTAGGTTTAACACTGTTTATATCTTAGCTCTCAGCAATAAATATTTAGCAATACCAATATTCACGCTCTACACGTGTATCAAGCATGTATTTGTGGCTAATGGCCATACCAGAGTTGTTTATTGTGACCCTCAGTCATATTTTCTCTCCCGTTACCCTCCTCCAGCTTTAGGCTCCTTGTCGATTTGTGATGACACCCCGACCATCCCCACCGCTACAGTCACTGGTTCAGGTCCCTCCTCTGACCCCAGACCTGCCGTCTCCTTCCTCCAAGTTACAGAGCTGGTCAACACATCTCCCATGAACACAGGTCATATGAACACTGGTAAGTGCCCCACTGCATTGTCCTGCATTAACAGTGAAGGAGCTTTCGGTTGATTTTTTTATTTATTTTTTTTATTCTAATTTGTCACTTAGTTGAGTTGAAAGGGAAGAAGCCAGTCCGTCCTGATTGTTACAGGCACTTTATCCCACGTTTCAAGACCTCCACTCTTGATCAGGTAAAGACTATGCCGACCTGATCTAATGATAGACTCGTGTCACTGGGCGTATGTTAGTGTGTCTTAACGTTGTCTCTGATCCAGGCTGCTGTGACTCCCCAACCAGGAGAAGAGGGCATAAAGCTGAAAGCAGTGATCGGCTACAATGGCAATGGGCGCGGCAACATGGTGTGGAGCCCTGACCAAGGTTATTACAATCTACTGGAAGTAAAACAAAAACAGTAGATATTTATCCAGGAAGTCTTAGCCTACCTCCACACTAATAAACTCTGTTTCAGAAATAATCTCCGTCCACACTAACGCGCCAGAACACTGGGACTGTTTACTGTTTCGCCTCAACCAGCAATCGATTTCTGTTGCAGGTTTGTTTGCGTACTCGTGTGGCTGTGTGGTGGTGGTGGAGCACCTTCATACAGGAAGCCAGAGACACTTGCAGGGCCACAGCGAGGAGATCTCTTGTCTGGCTGTCACAAATGATGCAACGGTTTGTTAAAAGTCATGTTAGTGAGCACTTCCTTTGCCAAGATAAACCATCCACCTGACAGGTGTGGCATGTCAAGATGCTGATTAAACAGCATGATTATCACACACGTATGCCTGTTTTTCCTCTTTCTCACTTGCTTGAGGAAGATCTCACAGATTCAAACGAGAAATTAACTTATTTATTTGGAGCCTCACAGTGTGCAGACCTCGTTTGTGCCCTCCATTTGACCCGCTTTGTCTAACAAAGCGGGTCAAAGGGAGTCTTCTCACAAGCTAATGGATTAGATGTCTGTGCATCATCTCTAAGAGAAATTCATACCCGTTAATCTTGGGGCACAAGAAATCCAGGACTTTCTCATGTTCGGCATATGTCCTGTTAGTCCTGTGTCTTATGGAATCATAGATCAAAAATGAAGGTGGCTTTCTGTCTGTTTTACTTATGGTCTAGACGGTGGCATCAGCAGCTGGTGGCAGTAATGGGAGCAAGAGCCTCATCTGCATTTGGGACGTCCAGAATGGAACTTGTCGCAATACCATCTCCCACCACGGGGGCGCAGTGCAGACTCTCGCTTTCTCTCGGGACGATCGCTTCTTTCTCTCTGCTGGTCAGTCAAATATAAATTAGACTGCATCAATCAGTCATTAGCATTTAAACTTCAAGTTTAGTGTCGGTTTGATAATAATTGATTACAAATAAAGAAAAAGGCCAATCGAGGTACTCCGCTACTACTGACCACTGATTCTTTCCAACAGGAGACTTTTCTGACCCAGAGGTGGCTCTGTGGAGCAGTGACACCTTCAAGCTGCTGTCCAGTGTGAGGGTGTCGGGACCGATTCACGACGCAGCCTTCAGCCCCTCAACAGCCAGCCAGCTGGCCTGTGTGGGCAGCCAAGGGGCTTACTTCTGCCTGATCCACACGCATGGCTCAGATGTAGACCTCAAGGTAAATGGCCCCAGAAAAACAGGCTTGATAAGAGAGAATGATAGTGTGCTTGACTAAACACTCACCCCCCCTGATCCACTATGTTAGCTTAAATATCTTGGTTGTCTTTGCATTGGTACATGAGGGTTAACCACTCCTTCACACGTGCAGGTCCAGAAGGTGAAGGCACCAGTAGAAGTGGGCGATGCGGAGCTGACGGCTCTGTGCTACCACGTGGACTCCTTTCTGTTCACCGCCACCAATCGGGGACACGTTTGCGTCTGGGACGTGAACACACAGCGCTGCCTCATGACCTGGGAAGCTGATGAGGGGGAGATCGGTACAAATGGACCCTCTGTATATTCTAACCAGTTCTCTTCTTGTTATCCTATTAAGAAGATGTCTTTTATTACACTTGGTCAAATTGCCTAAACCATTGCTTTCATTTTGAGTCTTGTTGCTTGCATGCATTCTGTTCCTGGGTTTCTACAAACGGTTATAGGACTGGTATGGTTTCTTGGTTTAGGAGTGCTGCTGTGTCGAGGGAACCGTCTTTTGACAGGCAGCAACACCCGCTGGTTGCGACTGTGGGACGTAGATGCTTTACAGGGCGTGACGCCTCAGGAAAAGTACTGCAATGAGGAAGACAGGTCTGTATGTAGTTTATTCTCCTACGAGTCTTTCCGTTTCTTTAATATACTTTAATGTTCTTATGTGATGAAGGCCTACGTGCCATACACAGTCAGTCAGTGTCACCTGTGTAGTTTCATTACAGTTTCTATCAAATTTTCGATGCGTTAATGTCTATTGTGTGAAACAGACAAAGAATGACGGTTTGGTTCCATCTCATCCTCCTGTGGCCATGTCATTAATAAGGGGTTCCTTGTTTTCGGTCTGTTCCTCAGTGGGACCATGGTGGTGTTGGAGCAGGAGATCATGCTGGACGGAACTACGATCAGTGCAGCATTTGATAACACTATGGACATGGGCATCGTTGGCACCACAGCGGGAACCCTCTGGTACATCAACTGGTCAGACGGCGGCAGCATCCGGCTGGTCAGCGGGCACAAGACCAAGGTACCAGTGTGAAAAGTAACCACATGCACATCTTGTGTCTCCAGCAGGAGCTGGAACATACAGCTTATAACTGGGAGGCAAGTGTGTTGTTTTGCATAATCATAATGGGTTGATGGTTGGTCTGTATTAATGGCCTGTCAATCACACATCAAAGGCGATCCCGAAGGAAGAGGAGTATTTCATATTTTACTCAGTTTGCGAAACGTTAGCGCCTGGAAATAAAGATGATCAAATTTAAGTAATGAAAATGACCTTATGTGACTCTGTGTGCGAGGGTCGTGCTGCTAATATTAGCATATTGTACCAGTATTGATATTCATTCTCTGTGTGTGCTCCTCTGTGCCGTCCAGGTGAATGATGTGGCTTTTAGCGCTGACGAGAGACATTTTGCCACCTGCAGCGAGGACGGCAGCGTGAGGGTGTGGTCGGTCCCTGGCAACGAGCTGGTGGTGCAGTTTCAGGTGCTCAGTCAGGTGAGAGGATACGCTTAATATTATAATATACTTATTATATAAGTGATAGGTGGCTCAGGTCTGGTACAAGCTCAAGGACTTTGATGAAGCATCTGAGACAGTAAGTTGCGTGGGGGGGTCTCCTAGTGCTTCTACTCCAAGCAGATTTAAATATTGTGGTGAAACGAGAATGTTTGACTTGATCTGATCATAACAGCATTCGCCCCTTACATAATACCCCCCCTATGTTTTTTTTTCTGTGGGTCAGGCCTGTGGCTGTGTGTGCTGGAGCCCTTCTTCTCGTAAGGAGAGTGCATGTGTGGCAGCAGGATACAGCGACGGGACCCTCAGGATCTTCCGGCTTTCATCTTCAGAGATGGAGATGAAGCTGCATCCCCATCAAGTGGCTGTGACTGCCATGCAGTACTCTGCTCACGGTGAGAGAGGATAGCAACAGCTTAATAACCTGCATCTCCTGCATTCAACTTACTTTATGATGAAATAATCAATTCCATGTGCTCGCAGTAAGTTTCCTGTTATATTAAAGCAGCTATGTTTCATCCGGTTCGGCTCCGTAACACCTTTTGGCCCCCTACAGGTCATGTGATCCTTTCAGCGGGGAAGAATGGTCTGATAGCCGTCAGCAGCCCAGTGAATGGAGCGGCTATACGGGTCATCAATGACCACAAAGGAGCGCTGATTACCACCATCCAGTGTGTGAATGAACAGGTTAGCTCACTGAATCGAGTCAAGGAGTGACGCTTTAACAGAGCGGAACATGGCAGCACAATAGAAGTATAATGAGAGAGGTTAGAATAGCCCCTGAACGGCCGCAACAATTACTGTTATTAACCACAAAATATTGTCCTGGAGTGCACTGCTAAGGCCTTTCTTTAACAGCAATCACTTATCAATGAAACATTTTCGACTTCCCCATGGAGACTGATTCTGCATGACGTTTGAATCTCCTTCTCTAAATGCACGAGGAACTGATGTTTCTGCTGGCAACTACATATCACCTCTGACCGAAGCTTGTCACTGCGAATATATACTCTTAAATGACTTGGTTTGTTCTTAATAATCACTATTAATCATATAGAAATGGAAACATTGACATTTATTTATATGAAAATGTCATCGGCCATTACTTACAAATGTGGATTTTTGTTCCAAGTGCCATCAACACATTTAGAAACGGCGCCGAGTCTCAAAAAGCCACATGGAATCTATTTCAAATGTTGAGGAATGACTTGAATATTTGTATACATCAGGCAGAATAATATAACAATAGCAGCCTGATTGTCTATTTCATACACATTGAATACTTTCCTGAGTAGATTTACATGTATTCTGTTTTGAAATGATGTTTTCAATTCAGCTTCACTTCACAAATCCCCTTCATGTATCGTACAACGTATACGTACACTTGGCTTCTCCAGTAACCGTGCTCCTGATGGGCTTTCTGCCTGCTTCTCATACAAAAAGGTTACCTGACATTTCCTTTCCTGTCTTTTGACATTATAATGACATTTTTTCATCCGTATCTGAAGCCGTTTCTCTTCCAATCCTCAGTGTAAGCATTTCGGCCTGGAAGGCAACGAGATGTGGTTGGCTGCCAGTGCTGACAGACGCGTCAGTGTGTGGGCTGCCGATTGGTCGAGGGACAAATGCGAGCTGCTTGACTGGCTGACATTTCCTGCTCCGGCCTATTTTGGGGTACCTTCTGTGTTTTAAGTAGTAGTACATAGTGATAACGACTAGAAATACCACTCCAAATGTTGAGTGCTGCGGTTTATCTCTTTTTAAGTCTTGCGGATACTTAACCTCTAAGCCTTTTTATTCTAAATGTATTATATCTAAAGCATTAGTTTTACATTTTTCAGCATATTGTTGCAACCTCCTTTAGGAAATTTGCAAAATAAAAAGTGCTTTGTCCGTGTCAAACCTTTGCACGTCTAATATTTTTGTAACCCTTTTGTGCTGTAGGGTGACCGCCCACCTCCCAGTCTGGCTGCCTTCTGCCCTGCAGACCCCAGCCTGGTGGTCTACACTGGCTATGGAGTAGAGAAGGAGCTGTCCTTCTACAGCCTGACTAAAAAACAGGTACCGCAAGCACCCACTGCTTCACTCCTCTACCACAGTGTTTTTCCTGTACCTGTACAGAGCAAATGTTGCTGGCAAAATGTCCACAGATGTGCGTGTAATCACACAATGTGTGTTTTTTTTTTACTACAGATAATGAAAAAGATTGCCCTGCCCGACTGGGCCACATGTTTTAGCCTGTCCTGTAAGAGTCAGCTCATAGCTGTGGGATCAAAAGGTAAACTCGGCCCTTGTTTTTCATGATGTAAATCCATATTGTTACAGTAAATAAATGAGATTTTAATATTATAAGCTTGGAGCATGTTTGTGAATATTTTCTCCCTGTTATGTCTCATTTCTTATCAGAGCGAGTGTTGAAGTTGATCAAGTCGACCAGTGGCAGGTTCCAGGACTTCCTGCAGCACAGTGACTCACTGCAGACGTGTCGCTTCTCTCCGTCAGGGACGCTTCTTTTCACTGTAGCTTTTAATGAGATCCTGCTGTGGGAGGTGCAGGGCCTCTGAGGGCCTCACATCTGTTGATCCTGGTTCACAGGTTCCTGGTTTAAATCTTTATTTTATGTAATTAGATTGTTCTATATTTATTTTTTTTATTCATTGAATATTTGTAGAGAAATAGTAATAATTTGCAGAGAAGCTTTGTGGAGTTTTTTTTTTTTTCATGTGTGTGGTTTTAGAATACATATTTGTTGAAGAGATTTGTTGTTGCCTGTCCAGTCATTTTTCATTTTTGACTATTTTAGATTTCCTTACAGAGAATAACAGTTGCTGTCCTGTCCACTGTTTTTCAGTGGTAAATAGAATCACAGTTTGTTGGCTGCTGTGGGATTGGATGGGGTTTAAATGAGAAGCAGCATGAGCTGTTATTGCAGCATGAGCTGTTATCTCAGCATGAGCAATAACAATCTGTAATGTAAGAGCACTCCAACAATGCCTGGTTTGTGCACGCACACATACAAAAGGAGAGACTGCTGCAGCCAAAGACGTGTACTTTTACTTGTCCTTCGATCAGAATGATGGAGGACAGATGTACTGTTCAGAACATTTTGCATGAATCTTCTCGGATTTCCATTTTTGCTAACAGACACAAAGGTCTTTCTGTCACATTGGAACTGGGATACTGTCATTATTGAGAGCTCAAATTATCCTCTCCATTTCCTCCCTTGTTTTTGCTTCGGAGATTTTTGTATCATATACACATAACTCCTGGTGATATTCCTGTGCAATGGATTCCACAACAAAAGCAGAAGTGGAGGTTTGGAGGAGGAAAGGTGGAGATTCAGGTTTTGAGAATCACCCCAAAAATGTTGGATATGACTGCTATTAACATTTTGTATTACAATTCATTCTTGATTCAGATTTCACAGGCTGTAAAGATTATTAAAAATAGTTTTAACAAGGCTATATCTTTAAGATTCAGGCAGCGGCATCACTTTGATAATTAAACCGTATATTACATGATCATGAGCATGATGGTGTTGTTATAAGGGATTGTTTTACTCTGAATAATCACCTCACTGTTAAGGAAATGAAGGTTTATTAACGACTCATAAAAACATGACATCCATCCATCTCATCTCTGTCGTTTGAAAAGTGCTGAAATTTGAATATAGCTACAAATATAATTCCTTACCTTGGTTTGATATCGTTACAGTAAAGGATTAACAAATTATTTCGCTGTTAATGGGGGACAATTTTGGGTAGACAAAGGTAATTTACTGAAGAGCTGTGCTCCTGTACAAGTTTAAAGTTATCAAATGCACATAAATTACAGAAGCAGTCGCTGTCGATGCATATCTTGCTCCATCCAGGAACTCTAATTAAATATAAATTAGGCTTACTATGTTATTGAGATAAAGCTTCATCTCTGATGAGACTTTATGCCACCATGAACATTTTTATTTTGTTGAACATTTTATAGGCAAAACACGAGAAGCTCACGTGGGCTGCAGGGCCTGTGTTCGGCCAGCAGAGGGCGTGTTTTCACCGTCTCCTCTGTGAACCGGAATGATATGGTTTCACCTTGGGTGCTGTGGAGAGGCACACGTTTGATTTTAGCTAGACATTTGGCATTCAAATGAACGATAAATGTCAGTGTAGGACTGTAGCGCGTGTGACTGTTGGTCAACCAGAGGAGAAACATGAAGCAAGATGTCAGGATACTCCTGCTGGGGGAGCGTAAGTCATTCGCATTGACAGCTGAACCCAAGCTAACAAACTAGCGTTAGCAAACATTAGCTCTTGCAGCTAACTTACGAACTTGTAGCTGGATTTATGTTGGCTACTCCTGGTGGCATGGTGGAGATAACAGGGACATTTATGTCTGCACTAATATATATGTTTTCTACTAAGTGGTCGCTTTCCAAACGCTACTTTCCGCTATGCTAATTTAGCTCAGAGTAACTTTAGTTTGAAGTTGTGAACGGTTAGCTAATTTAGTAACTTAACGCTAACTTAGTTAGCTTAACTTAGCAGCCGAACAGAAGTTAGTAAACGTGATTTTTGTTTCCGTGAGATAACATAAAGCCGCATTACACAATAAATACACTTGTCTTATTTTAAAAGTTCTCTGTGAGTCTGAGCATCGACATGTTAGCAAACTAACGCTAACTTTAAATATAACGTTAACGGAAGCTGCAGTCAGACAATTGCTTTATAAACTAACGCCAACATTACATCTCTTAACTAAACATATGACCATGCTTTACTGAAAGTGACACTTTTACCATTAGCTAGCTAGCTGTATATAGTGGGTAACGGTACAGTATGACTGTTATCGTATGTTCTGTATGTGTATCAATGACATTTTCTGTGGCTGTAGACTCAACTGTATAGTTGCAATACGATAGTGTTTACTAACTACATGCCATATTAACGAGTAGCACTATTACACCCTATATAATAAAGAATAGTTATGGCTAACTTGCTAGTAGCTGATTGATGTCCTTTTACAGGAAGTGCGATCACTTCACCACACAAGTCAAATAAGGATCCTAGAGTCTTTCTCTGGCAGCTTCTCTCCTTCACTTCATGTTGTCTCCTCCAACAGCCAAGGTGGGGAAGACATCCCTCATCATGTCTTTGGTTGGAGAAGAATTCCCAGAGGAGGTAAAAGTCTCAGTGTAACTATTCACCTCTGCTGTGTTTCAAAAACAATTATTTTAAGTTTGTTTCATACACTCAACAATTCCAATATATTGCTCAATATGATAAAAATCCAAAGTGGTCGCCCTGGAGTTTATACTTCACTAGAAAGGTTGAATCTAACGTGGGCTTTTGCAACATATTGTGGCTTTTGCAGCATGTTTGTGCTTTGTTTGACATGTTCAAATCAACTCGTTCTGCTCTGTACTATGTGGCCACTGGTAGTGTTTCTGTGTGACTTTTAGCTTCTTTTAGTTTAAGTACAATTGCTGGTAAATGTATACTATTGTAGGTACACCAGAATGCATGGAGAAATGTTCTATATCATACATTATGGTATAATGACGAATACATTTTGCACTACTGTTTTTTTCCCCCAAAAATGAAATTTGCCCAGCATTTCAGCTTATGGCTTATGGAAAGTGTGTGTTTGTGTTATCCTGATTAAGTGATGGTTGACAATTTGTCTGCGATCTCTGAAAGGTTCCCTCCAGAGCTGAAGAGATCACCATCCCTGCTGACGTGACTCCAGAGAAGGTGCCCACACATATAGTGGACTACTCAGGTAATGCGGAGGACCACCGCTATTCATTCCTCTGACTGGTCTCTATGCTTGTTGCACATTAAGACACGCACTGTAAAAGTGTGTGTGTGTGTGTGTGTGTGTGTGTGTGTGTGTGTGTGTGTGTGGGTGGGTGGGTGGGTGGGTGTGGGGTTTGTTGAAACATAAAGGTCTGAGTATCTTGACTTTGATATGTTTGTGTCTGTCTTTAACAGAAAAAGAGCAGAGTGATGAAATCCTTAGAAATGAGATCGTCAAGGTAAGTACACCTTACACCACCAATGAACATACTGAACACCATCTGATTTAACAAATGAGATCAAAACCAGATGCACTGAAGGATTCCATTGGGCTGGAATAATGTTGAGCAATGCTGTGCCACCCCTGATTAAGAATAACAACCTTAAAGCCATATAAATGGATGTCTTTGTTTCGTTTTAGTAGCATTTTATTATAAATGTATTCAAGGTTTATTGAATCCTGTGAATCCTGTTTTTGGCATACGGTCCCTCACAGCTGTTCTTTCTCTAACCCACACAGGCTAATGTGGTGTGTGTAGTGTATGATGTCACCAATGAGGAAACAATAGACAAGGTAGTAACCTGCTAACTGGTATATATTGTCTCGTACTGTACAAGCTTTCCACATACTGTACATTACAATTACTAAATGCATTTAAAATACAAATTGCACTTGTTTCTGCCTCTTGTTTTTTTTTTTCAGATCAAAACTAAATGGATACCTTTAGTTAACGGTGACGCAGAGAAAGGGAACAAGTATGTTTGTATGCTGTCGATGGGTGTGTGTTACCTTAGCTCTTCTGTGCCAATGAACTTTGCACTCTTCCTTACTGTTTGCATGTAATGTTGGCAAACTTGGTAATCTGGGAATTTGTAGCTAAATTGTCCAGAATAAGACCCTGCACGCAGTCCACTCCGGTTGAATGAGTACTGATTTACAGGAAAGCCTCTGTTTAAAAAATAACCTGTTTTATTGAGAGTTAGCCTGTCTCCTTGTGTTTAATCAGAGTTCCCATCATCCTCGTGGGAAACAAGTCTGATCTTCGCTGTGGAAGCTCGATGGAAACCATTCTTCCCATCATGAACCAGTTCTCTGAGATTGAGACGTGTGTTGAGGTGAGACGCATCCAGTGTGCTTATCACTGCACTCTGGTTACACCCGCTAACTGTAGCGTTGACATGCACACACAAATATTTCCACATGCACACTTTATCTAAACCTTTTAGATTGCTTGGATAATTGTATCTGTGTTCTTTCTGCCGTTCTTTCTCTTTCAAGTGTTCTGCAAAGAACTTGAAAAACATTTCCGAGCTGTTCTACTATGCACAGAAGGCCGTTCTTCACCCCACTGCTCCTCTTTATGACCCCGAGGACAAACAGGTCAGATGTGATGCTCACTGTGGAGTCAGCGTGTCTCTCTCTCTCTCTGTCCACTTATTTACATCTGTGCATGAAAAAGATTGGTTGATTAATAATAACATTTTTGTCCCCAGCTGAAACAACTGTGTGTCCGAGCCCTAAGCAGGATATTTTACATTTCCGACCAGGACAATGACCGCATCCTCAGTGACGCTGAACTCAACTGCTTTCAGGTAACGGTGACAAATCACTTGACATAATGTCTTCTCAGCACTTATTTGCACACAAGCCATTTGTTCGCTATATAAGAAAATCTATCTTTATGTGTAGAAATCTTGTTTCGGGAATCCTCTGGCACCTCAAGCCTTAGAAGATGTGAAGACAGTAGTTTGGAAGAACACCAATGACGGCGTGCAGGACAATGGCCTCACCCTAAATGGTAACAGCCGGACACGAATGACAACATGCGACTTTAAATGGTGTCGTTGCAAGGCCACACTCAACTAATGGCCACGTGTTGTGTGTGTGTGTGTGTGTGTGTGTCTTCTATTTCAGGCTTCTTGTTTCTGAATACGTTATTCATCCAGAGGGGCCGACATGAAACCACGTGGACCATCCTCAGGATGTTTGGTTACGACGACAACCTTGAGCTGACTGATGATTACCTTTACCCCGAGTATGTCCACGGCACCATCATACTGTATCCGTCATCTCGGATGCAAATGTCTATACTGCTGATAACTAGTGTTACAACAGGCTGTATTGTAATATTATTGGAGAATAAAGGTCCGTGTCCGTGGGTTCTACATTGCTATCTATCTCAGATTCTCTGTTTCCATTTGGCTTTATCTTTATGTGTGTACGCACTAGCTAGGAATGCTCAGGTATCTAAATATCGAACTGTTGTTTTTCTGTTGTCAGACTACGAGTTCCAGTCGGCTGCACCACAGAGTTCAGTCGTTTAGGTCACCAGTTCCTCCAGCGGCTGTTCGACAAGTACGATGAAGTGAGTAGCAAACCTAGTCGCCTTTGGTCACAACGTCCCACTGGACAGTAAACTGTAACAGTTAAATGTTGTGAGAAATGTCATTGAAACAATATTGTTATGTGTTGAATATATTAGGGGGAAGTATTTCAAATCCTGTCTTAGTTTTCTCCATGTCACATGCAATTAAGGAGTTTCCTTGTTTTTCCCTCTCAGGACAAAGACTCTGCCCTGTCACCGGCAGAGCTTAGGAACCTGTTTTGCGTGTGTCCTTACATGCCGTGGGGTGCAGAGGTCTACATGACTGTCCCCACCACAGACGAGGGCTACATCTCTCACCACGGCTACCTTTGTCAGTGGACGTAAGTCTCTCGCCTCTCGTTAATGATATAATGTGACTGCATGCACTAGCTTTACACTTTTTGCGCACTTATAAGCAACGTATGTCCCGCACAGTTCAAAGTCACATGTATGTCAATCCCGTCACACGCAGGCTCTCTGCGTACTTTGACATCCACCGTTGCCTGGAGCACCTAGGATACCTCGGCTACCCGATCCTCACTGAGCAGGAGTCCCAGACCACCGCAATCACAGGTGTGTGTGTGTGTGAATAGTTGAGTCAAGTCGAACAGTTTAGAGTGACGACATAAAAGCTAAGTCCCAGATATCCTAAAATGGTTAATATACAGGCTTGATTTAACTTCCCTGTGGCAGCACCTTCGAGCCAAACTTGACAGTTTTTGTCCCATTAGTGATTTATTTTGTAGTTGGTTTCTCCCGAGTCAACTTTTTAGTTATTTATTTTAGTTATTTTTAAGTTTTATCCTCTACATGTCTTGTGACGATTAGTCCTTTCCTCTGACTTTCCATCTGTAATGTCGTGTTGCCTAAAACTGCACTTACACAGGTGTAATGTGTACCTGCATTCATTTCTAAACCTAGTTGTTATGCCCTGTGTGTTTGAGCATTGTGTTCATACTGAGTGTTTCTGCTTGTTTACATGTGCAGTAACGCAGGAGAAAGAGGCGGACCTGGAGAGACGCCAGACACAGCGGTCAGTGTTTCTCTGCAAGGTGATCGGACCGCGGGGGACTGGCAAGACCGCCTTCCTCCAGGCCTTTGTGGGCCGCAACGTTGTGGTATGGCACCATCTGCTAGTCTGGAACCGTAAATACGAAGCTTTGCATTATTAAAACTTCTTCTCTTAACTTTTAATAATGCTAGGTAGTGGTGGTGGTTTCCTGTAATATTTGTTTGCCTTCTACAGAATAAAAGAAATTCCAGCAGTGCCTTTTCCCCCTACGCCATAAACACTGTCCAAGTTAGCAACCAGGAGAAGTACCTTATAGTAAGTAGCTCCCATCCTGAGCCTGATGTTGACCTTTAACCTCTGACCCTGATTAATACCATAAGCACACTTCTCCTCCCTGTGCAGCTCAATGAGGTGGATGTGGAGGTCGAGTTCCTGAAGGCGTCAGACGCCAACTGTGATGTTGCGTGTCTCATGTATGACACCAGTGACCCACATTCCTTTGACTATTGTGCCAGTATATACAAGGTGAGTAACGGCACAATTACAGACGCATGTAATTTATTAATTATCATTTTTAGTTTGTGCTGTTGAATCCAGCACTTCAGAATGGGCAAATAAGAGAGACGGAGCTGCTTGTAGCTTATTATTTATGAATGAAGTATTTACTCAGATCAAGGTGTGTACAGAAGACACATGGTGTTGGTCTGTTACTCTGATTATTAGTGGAATAATAGGCCCCATGTTAACAGGTCCTGTATTACCGGCTTACTCTCAGGCTACAGCAACCCGACTACATTTTCATTTAAAATGGCCTTTTTAAAACGAAAACCATTTCTGTCCACACAAGCGCTTCAGCACCGTTTATGATTATAATTTCCGTCCACACTACAACGCCTGAAAACGCATATCACATGACCACTCTCGTACACTGGGCGTGTGCATGTAAACAGGAAGCAGACTTTACACACTCTGCAGTTGGTTGTTTAGTTGCAGAAAATACTGCGGAGGAAGAACAGCAATGGCGAAAAGAGGGACCAGAGATTTATTTTTAGCTTGGACCGATGACGAGCTCGAATAAAAGTGACTTTGTTTACATGTATTGTGTATTACTATGAGGGTTTACTTGAATTTCATTATGACCGACTTGCAAACGAGGTAAATTCTCTTTTCTCTCAACTGACGTTTTTTGTTTTTTTTTTACTCTTAATCCCATTTCTTCCTCAGCAACACTACATGGAGAGCAACATCCCGTGTGTGCTGGTCGCCTCCAAGGTGGACCTTCCTGAGGTCAAGCAGTTCCACGGGACGACTCCAGCAGAGTTCTGTTATAAACACCAACTGCCTCCACCTCTGCCCTTCTCCAGCCTGTTCCTCGACTCCACCAGCAAGAGCATCTACAAAAGGCTCGCGTGGGCAGCAGTATACCCGTACGTAGACATTGAAAATATAAAGATCAGTTACAGTAGAATGTTTAAAACATTGACAACAGGGATCGGTAGAGATGTAGGTAGCTAGGCATTCGTTTTGCTCATGATTTTAGTTGTGTTGCATTGTGTGACTGAACTTATTTTTTTCCCTCCATTCCAGACACCTGAATGGTTCCAACATGAGCAACACGTCATTCTGGCTGAGAGTGGCGTTGGGCTCGGCTGTGGTTGCCGTTCTAGGCTTTGCCGTCTTCAGAGCCGTCGCCAGACTTAAATGATCAACAATCGGCTGCAGCCTGACGCTCCATCAATCCATCCACGAAGGCAAAAACATCAGAGACCAGATTCAAAGCCCGCCGCATCGTTTTACTCTTCATATCTCTGCTCCTCTTCACTTTGTCCTTCCCTCCGAGTCCGTTGATTGCGACACTTCAAAGGAAACTGGAAGCAAAGTGTTCAAATTCTTCCCCCGCGCTGCTGTGCTCAGCTTTTTCTGCCTTACATTGTCCAGGAGTCAGCCTGCCACCGCTCGGTGCATTGACACACGACGAACTGTTAAGATCCAAACGGGTGCTTTATCAAAGGGTAGGAAATGCACCAAGATATTCCCGTCTAACGTGTATTCAATTATGTGTTGGGTGTAAATGGTGAGTTTTGGGAGTTTTTATAAACATACTGTGTTTCTTAAGCGTAAAATATAAAAATGCCAAATTGACTTGACTGAAGAACCAAAGCTCAGCATAAAGAGCAAACATCCTGACTAGCTGCTGCTGAATATCTCCTATGAACTGCACTCTTCCTTCTGACCATGCCACGCAATGGTCACGCAATGACCACGCAAGTCAGATATTCTTATCTGACTTGCCAAATAACTCCAGCGGCAATGAGTAGTCAAAAGCATGTTATTTTCCCCTTTAGGCACATTGTTATGTCTACAAATGAAATATTTGAATGTTTTTAGCAGTAAGGCCTGCCTCCGCTCCTCTGCTGTGGCAGGGAGCGATGTGCATGAAGAGGAATGGTGGTTTGTTGATGCATCTGCAAAAAGTCAGAACATATTTTATGCGGCAAAAGGAGGCCAAGCAAACCTTAATTATCTGGTCAAATGAATCTGCTTCTTTCTGTTCACATTGAAATGGAATTCATTGATTTTGATTGAGACTGAAATAAGTTAATGATCTGTGATTTTTTTTTTTTTTTTCTTTTTTTTTTTTTTTTTATTCTTTCTATTAATATACTCTTGCATAATCTGCCATTGCATTGTTTTTCCAACATGAGTCTGTCATCTTGTGTGTGTTTTGTTGCTTGATTTAGCCGGGGACCTGGTGTTTCTGCAGAATACACTTCTGTGACTTTTAAAACATTGCTGTCTTTCTTACAGACTGATTTAGATGCTTAATAAAAGACCAGACGAGACTGGATGGGGAGCTTTTGCCCAAAAGGCGTTATGGATGATGGGATGAAAGATGAATATTGTGCTTTATTGTAATATGTCCGACATACTCCATGCTGACGCAACACCAATACCATGCCTCGATGAGTGGATGCATTGCTTTGATCACTCGGCATGAATCAGTTTTACTCGGTTAGTTTGCTGATATCGGACCAGTTTCAGCGAGAGAGAGAGATCGAGAGAGAGAGAGAGAGAGGTCGAGATCTTGACTTTTATCAGTTTGACTCCAGTCTGCTTCTGACGTCTCGGTCCCAACTGCAGTCCAGAGGAGTCGTCGATTCTCGGAGGACACCACTAGATGGCGGTGTTGCATGTCAGGTGAGAGGCCAAGTATTGAGCGCTGGGTGTGTCTGCAAAGCCGCCGCACTGATACAGTAGAGACGTGCAAGAATAGACGGTGAAAAGAATAGTAACTGCTGTTTTTTAACCTTTATTTTCCGTATTTGGTGCAGTTTGACTGCACACAATGTTCAGACCAGTTTAACAGAGGATTCCCCCCGCAATTCAATCTCTTGACCTTGTTTACCACCGTCCTATCACTTTCAGTGACTATTTTTTCTTTTTGTGCACGTTTATTTCACCATGGAATATCTATGGTACACAGGCTTTTACTTCGTAGCACTGCGTGTTCTGCAACGTACTTGTCTGCCCCCATGACTAGTTGGTAAAGCATGAAAAGATCATTCAGAGTGCACGATTCTGGTAATTTGCATGATATTAACACGCGTAGTCTAAGTGTCAGTGTTTTCTGTTTTACATGTCCACCCACGTGTATCAGCCTCTGCCACAGAACACCATCCCTCGCATTGGAGCTTCCATGGGTGGGTTTTGTCTGCACCAGCTTGGTGTACAATAGCTGTAATTTCATGCAGTGCCCTTAATTGGTTAACATGTCTGATATCTATAGGCGACAATGTCTCCAGGCTATTAAGCAGATTACATAAAACCTATTATTCTTCAAAATACAGAAATCCCTCTGACTGCTTCACCAAGCAAATTACGCACGCGTAAAATGCGCGCAATAAGTTGAGCCAACACATTTTGTAGAAGATGACAAAGGTTTATTGAATTGCAGTAAAACCAGTCTTTAAAAGCGACTGAACACAGTTGGGATGTTTGTATAGTATGAGTCGTCTGAACATGAGGAAACATACAGAACGGAGCTTGAGTGACATCTATAGAGCCGTTAGGAGAATCTTGCTGACGTCCACTGCCTATATGGGCTGTACATTGTAAAGGCTCAACAATGCTCACCATTGTCACATTCGTATTTTCAGTATGCCCCCCCGCGTGCACTAACGATGACTATTCGTAAGTTCAACTGTATGTACATTTTTCCTTTTCAGAAAGACGCTAGTCTAGCCAGTATGAATCCAAGGATCGGATAGAAATGAACAGCATTATTAACGCCAAATAAAAAAAAAATGCTCACAATTATGTCTACAGCATCTATAAGCTATAGTGCAATGGAGAGGAAACTACTGGTAAAAACAGCATACGTTTGCATGAGAGCTTACAAAAATAATACATATACGAAAACATTTCCTTAAGTATTTACAGTGACTTTGTCTCTCTGATATTGTCCTACTTCTTCTTGCCTGTTTTGGCTCCCTTTTTGGGTGACTTTGCCTTGGGCTTGGTTGCCCTCCTTGCTGGTTTTGCCTTGGGCTTGACTGCCTTGCTTGCTTTCTTGACTGGTGCCTTTTTGGCTTTCACCGGTGTCGCCTTTTTCGCGACCTTTTTCACTTTCTTTACAGGTGCCTTCTTGGTTTTTTCCGGCGTCTTGGCCACTTTCTTGGGCTTGGCCGCCTTTTTGGGTTTGGAGGGCTTCACTGCCTTCTTCGGTTTGGCAGGTGCCGGCGCCTTGACTGACTTTTTGGAGTCCTCTGGTTTGGCCCACCTGAAGGATCCGGACGCGCCGATGCCTCTGGTGTGGCGCAGGCTCCCTGCCGCCACCATCCTCCTCAGGGCCAATTTAATCTGCACATCGGCGTTCTCGCCCACCTTGTAGGTCTTCCTCACGTACTTCTGGATGGACTGCCGGGACGCTCCGTTCCGGCTGGCGTCGTGCGCGATGGCTGCTTTTATCATCTCCGAGTATTTGGGATGAGAAGCAGGCTTCTTGGGCTTGCCTGCTTTTTTGGCTTTGGCTGGAGTGGCCGACGTCTCTGCCATGGTGACTTTTCTTTGGAGTTAGTTAACAAAAAGAAAAAAAAAAGTCCAATGGGGTGTGATTTCAGCAGACTACACCGGAGCGTCAGAAACAGAAATATATACGCACAGCCAGAAATAAAGCTTTTCTTCCAGAAAGTCCGAGTCGGCAGACAATGCCACACTAACTGCTGTCACAGTAAGAATGAAATAAATGTCCTCACGGAGTGACGCGTCAGTGCACCGGATCACTTAAGTGTCTTATTCCACAGGCGCCTCAGTGAGCCTATGAAGCCTATCTGCGGACGTGATTGAGAACACCAACTGCCAGCAGCTGATCTAGCGGACTCCATGGAACTGGCGCCGTCCTGTTTGTGTTTCTTCATCCTCCAACTCCTGACAAATATCAAAGCTACGGCTGAGTACTGATCCACAAAACATCATCGGCTGATAGCAGAGACATTGGGCTTCACGTGGACACACTTTTTGTAATTTATCCGCGGCGGCGAACAACTTTTATTCCAGGAAAACCCGCTGGAAGTAATGCGGGCTGTGAACAATTTTGCACAATTCGCGTTAAATTGACCCAAACAGACGCAACCTCGGGCAAAATCAACCAATGCATATCGAAATTGTATCTATGCTTAAGCGGATGCACGCGGTTCGGTCGAATTCTCTTTTCGTTTTTGCTTTTAATACATCGATACATTTTCCCAACTAACACAGTCCGGCCATTGACTTTGAATGACGTGGTCGAGATTATTTGCTGTTAAACCTGCTATAAATTATATGTCACGATATCTAAGTTACAGGTGACGCTTGGGACGATGATACGGGTTTATGTGGGGTGGAATACGATGGATAGGTTTGCTGCTTTTGCTGATTTTTCGACAGAATTGCTTATAGCTGTCACTATGGCAGTCGCCACTCGAGGTCCATTGTCAGGAAAGTTGCCAACACCTCCAAAGATCAGGGACTCTGATACCAGATCCAAAAATGGATCACCATATTTCGGATAGTGGTGCAAGTGGCTGCTGTGTGACCAGGTGTTAGTCCAGCTGCAAGGGGGACTGCACCCGAAACGAAAGTCCTTTTAATACAAGGCGCAGTGATGGCTTTCTTTTGTTCAGGAACTGGCGCATCAGACCACAGTCAATAACAGCTTTGACATTTGGCTTTCCTCATTTACATGAGGGTCTGTGGAGCCGGTCCTAAACAACAAAAACCTCCCAAATTACAAAGTTTAATATAATTCTCCTGTATTATTTATTCTTATAATATCAGGTCTGGTGTCCCTCCCTGCAACGCCATTTTGATTCCTAAAGTCACAGCCACTGGAGTAGTGCTTTTCCCCGACTTTTGTGGAATGGTTATCTGAGTTATTGGACACTATTTTAAAATAACAAAAAAATCCCAATTCTGTCC
This sequence comes from Anarrhichthys ocellatus, assembly GCF_004355925.1. Taxonomy (NCBI): domain Eukaryota; kingdom Metazoa; phylum Chordata; class Actinopteri; order Perciformes; family Anarhichadidae; genus Anarrhichthys; species Anarrhichthys ocellatus. The sequence goes on from NW_022280034.1 coordinate 10,648,703, forward strand.
TCGTCCACACCATCCTCAATGGTACAAAGTAATATCAGGCTGTTTGTCCAAGAGGTGGTCCTCTAGTGTAGACTACAGTGGGCTACTGCTTGAAGCAATGAAGGGTTCACTGTTCAAATAACATTATGCCCAATCAGCTGTATTAGTTGGCATAATGGTATATAACCTACCTGTGTACTGTGTATATTGTAGCCGATAAATAGTGTAAAAAGGAAGTTACACTTGTGAGGAAACCATCAGTGCCTCTGCCCTTCTATCTCCACCTGTGTCCTTACAGTGAGTTGATGGCTGAGTATTTTGTTTTTTTTGGTGCGTGTTTTAAATGGAGGGTGGGTGTGAGTTAGTGAGCAGGCAGGGATTGAATGAGTGAAAACGAGGAGGGAGGGAGGGAGGAGTGAGTGAGTGAATACGTGATTTTTTGTCATGAGGCACAGGGAGGGAGTAGATGAAAGGGTGAGTTGTACTACATAGCACAAGTGCATAAAGGAGGGAGGGAGAGTAAATGACTGAGGGTGAAGGAATGAATAAGTGAATGGAGCGCTGGAGCGAATACACATATTTGTATGGCGCAAGTAAAGAGGGGAGGAGCACAATTAAACCACGCAGTGCGTTGCTTATATGCGTATAGCTATAAATACACAGTGTCTCCGCGATAATATGAACAACATGTCTATTGTTTGCGACGCCTTTTCGGGCCATGTGTTACGCGACTATAGCTTTCGGCTTGTTTTGGCAATTTTGGGGTTTAGGGTATTGGTCCGTTGTTTTTGTCACCGTTTGTCCGTTTGTGATGTGTTTTTGGTCGCTTGTGCCCCGTTTAGGAAGCGGGGCTGAAAAGCAGCCGCCAAACACAGACTCGCCCCCTCTTAGACCACTCCCTTTATTAGCTGACACAGGGACGTCCTCTGGACCCCCCGAGCCCTGCCCAACGCATTTCAAAGTAATTATCAGTAAAATGAGATGTTACTTAATGACCTATGCATTTTATTAGGCCTCCCTGTTTCATAGGTGACTGATAATTAGATTTAGTTATTCCGTGATTGTTTTTGAATTGTCCCTGCCAGAATGAAATACACCCTGCTGTGTTTTTTATTTTTATTTTTGAGAATTGGTGCCTTTATGGCGTGGGCAGAGCTGATAATATTAGTTGATTCATTTAATAGTTAATTGACATAAATTAGTCCTCACTCCATCTTTTGGTGCATCCAGTCATTCCCTACTGCTGCCAGCACACTGGGATCTTCACAGTTGTATAATTGGGTTTTGTCTGACTTGCAATAATGTTCAACTTACATAATGCGTAACCCAGTGCTGGTTTATTTGTCAGAAGTTGGAGAGAGTCGAGTGGGAGGTATGCATGTATTTACAGAAGACAGCTACACCATCCTGTCAGGACTGCATTAGCGTTGCATCTCTAAATTTATCCGATGCCAGTTTGTAATTTTAGCTGCCTAAAACCTTCTTAAGCCCAGTCCTGCCACTGGCCCAAAGCAGTCTGGGTAACATCACCCACAATTTCACTACTGAGGGCCTCCTGTACTCCAAATCAGGGCTGTGGGTCAGTATTGGGTCCAAAACTGTCCAACACATGATCACATTGTGCTCCATTAAAAGCATTCTTTCTGAGGACTGTTTGCTCGTTTACTCTGACTTTGAAAGTCAGATAAGGTCAAATTAAATCAGATCTTTTTTATTTACTCAGGTTGCAAGAAAAGACGGTCTGGAGACGGGTTTAAGATTAGATCATTTCTCTTTTTCCTGCTATGAATCCTCGGGGGTTTCTTTACACTTTTACAAACTAATTTACTTATTCTTTATATGTATTTTGCTCATACTCGTATAGAGTTTATGGCTTTTTGATTAACTGAGATTGCATCCAAATCAAGTTTCACTCAGCCAGTCAATACAATAGGATTCTGAGCAGCATTGTTGTTTTAAGGATGCAGATTTCTTTCACCCATTTGGTGTATTGTTTTATAATTCTGTTGCATGACTTTGACAGATCAGTCTCAAAACTAGATGTTTGTTTTTTTGTTATAGATTTTTTTCGCAACTTCTATGTATTATTTCAATGGAAACCAAATGTGTTTTCATCAACATTTACTGGGTTCTGCTGTCATCTGCGTGTGACAGGGTGTAACACTGGTTCCACTCTAGCAAAGCGCTTTAAATAAAACACATACAGAACAATGCATATAGGTATAGTTTATCGGCACAAGAAAATTGTCAAAAATATAGGAAAAGTATTTTTCATCTTTGACCAGTTGCAGCTTTCCTGCTTGCATATGTAAGCAATATATCCCCGTGTACAGTGTTAAAGTGCCAGTTGGGCCCTTGAGCTGGACACCATTTACTTCAGCTGCCCATTGCGCTGCCATGGTTAACATAATTCAAGTTTTGATGATTAGACTTGCTCTAAACTAACAGCATGCCATGTTGAGACAACAAAAGTGAGAACAAGACATTGACACACTGGCGGTTTTAATGCACGTTTCCTCGGGCCAGCTGTGGTGTGAGTGTGCTCTGTAGAGGTAGTGTTCGGGTATGATCGGGCTTCGACAGTTGTGACAACACTTGGATGTGTGAGCAGGTGTCGGCGGCCAAGTGCTGTGTTGACTGCTGCACGGCCGAGCCAATGAAGGCCCGGCAGTTTGGCCCACACCAAGGCTCTCTTTGTGAATGGCTTACCACTCGTGCTCCAAACACCCCCCCTCCCCACCCCGCCCCCCACCCCACACACCCCACCCTCCCTCATCTCATTATGTAGAGCAGGTAACTGTTTCCACAATGTCAGCTGTCAAACAGCCTCTCACATGACAGGCTTGTCATTAGACGCAGTCTTTTCAGGGCACCTGTGGTCTATCAGTCAACCCAGCAGAGATGACTCTGACAGGTATTGTACTGTCATTGTCTCTCATGCTACAAGATGACGCGGCAGTTTTGTCAAAGGGTGATTTTAAAACGGAGTCGCTCCATTTAAAGATAATCAGTCGATCAGTTATTACGTTCATATTAGTGATAAAACTAAAATGCAGAGTTGCTGCTTTATTTCCAAGTTGCTGCACATGTGCCGTGTTGCCCACTAGTTATAACGTCTAATTTGACACTGATACATTACAAGAATGCTACATTTAGCCCTAATCCTGACTTTAACCCTTGCCCCTTTAATACTTGGAGATTTAGGAAGAGTACAGGAATAACACAAGCTGCTGCAACAGGCTGCCACTAAACCAGAGTCAGCTATTATGTCTAGAATTCAGTATGATTGTGATACTTCTTTAAAAAAAAAGAATTTAAACTATCAGCGCTCTTTAGTTTTTTGGACACAATGACAAATGACTATTTCGTGAGTATTTAATTTCTTTGTTTATTTAGTTTTGCGTCAAAGCTGTGCACTATAAATACCAAACAATGATTGAAATAGTTCTTTAATTAAGGTTGTAATGCTCTCTTTGTACAACATTTTCCAAATGTATAAGAGCTGGCAGATGTATTTTGTGCAAAATCCTCATACTGTATACTGGTGACTTCTGATCGTAGCCGCGTTTACCAACAGAGGGCAGTAGCAGCTTCAATACAAGGAATTAATTGTGTTATTTGCAAACATTATTGCCTCGGACTTGGCTTAAACAGAATTAGCGCTGCTACACACACAAAGGCTATATTATTGAGTCAAAGAGTTATAGTAGATAGTAATAGGTGTGTAAACCGTAGAGTACATGTACGCAGTAGGTATGTTATCGATCTATGGCCTATCCTAAACATGGTCTTAGTTAAAGTACAGGGGTAATGAGCTCTGATTATGTCAGGTGAGACATCATAACCGGTTTGTCAGCATTTCTTTGATACTCTGCGGTTTGTTAATGTGGATGTCGGCCAACAGGGCGGCCCTCAATTTAGGATGCAACTGCACGTTTAGACACCAGAGGTCTCTCCAGACTTAGACTCCAGAGGCTCAGCTCAACTGCTGTAGTGGCACTGTGACACCGGAATGTCAGAAATAACAATTGGTGTTTTTGGAGACAGACCTGTCCCAGTACGAGATGTTAATATTGCAGCAATGGGGCTGAAAATGAGGCTTATGAATTCAAATCATGACAGTTTTACAGAAATGTTAATACACCCTTTATTATTTACACGTTTGCCTTTTGCGTTCCCTTTCTCCTCTTAATTCTTTCCCCTTTTCAACCTCCTTCCTCTAACTCACTGCTTCCCCTTCCTCGCTTCTTCCGTTTTATGTCCCCGAGAGATCTTCTAAGTGGAGCAGTTTGGACTGAAACTGTGTCACTCTGTGACCTGATTCATTTTGCTGCCATTTGGTGATTCCCTCTATTGCACAATCCCTACTGCTTGGCATTTTGGCGGCTCGAGTGTGAAGCACCATCTATTTTAATTCACGTGATAAGTTGAGATAAACAGGTTCCAGACAGCCACCAGAACAACTTGTCTTCCTAATTTATACAAGATAAGGTCAGCTAAGAGAACAATAGAGCAACACCGTAATGCTGTGATCCTCATGTCCACTCAGAAACATCCTGATAAACCCGTGCGGCTGTTTCCTGTCGGTCCATCGCAACAACCCGTTTAATTCAGCTTTCACGAGGTAATGTTTTGTTATTGCTTTCTGTAGCACAACATATATTCTTCTGGCCCAATATAAGCTTCAGCAAGGTATACAAGAATATATTTTCTTGTAGCAGTATGCCACTAAATGTGTGAGATATTGTGTAATTGATAGTTTATTTAAGTCTCATGCACCAAATGTTTTATGGGCTTAAAAGTCACTAGTCAACCAAAACATGACGGATCATTCCATACAAGTTTCTTAACATCCTCTACTTATCCACTCTGTCTAAGCTGCATTGCATTGTCATAGCTTAGCTGCTGTGCTATGAAAACAAAACCAAAATCTCCTCCCTTAAAAGACAACTCAACATATCGCCTTTAGACGACCAAAATAAATTTGGATTATTTAACTCCTTTTTTTCAACTAGCAGACTTGTTAGGTAGATGTACATAAGGGCAATGAAACACAAAAGGCAATTTGTCCTCAACTCCAGCGAGATCACAGGGGGTTAAGGTATGAGCTCTTAATTAACACGCAGAGACATCTGCCTTCTGCATAGTATTTAAAGTATGCTGAGATATAATAGTATAATTGCTTAAAAATTACATGTAACTGTTATTATAAAATGTTGCTTCTAACCATTTATGCATTTAATAGTACAGTATCTGCATCTTAGAATAATTCCATAATTAGGAGGTGTACTATTCTAGACTCAAACCATCTAGATTTGAACTTTGATCAAGTCCTATAAGGTTGCCACTTTGTATTTTCAGATGTGACAGCTACCCTTAAAAAAAACTCTTGTCAATGCTGAACAATCAAAATTGAATACACCACAGAGCGTTTTCTTTTAGTTGACATCTCTAAAACTAGACTGAGCACCAGGGCTGAAGTTCATGCAAGTTAAAGGCGGACCAAGCCTTTTACTAAAGTTTTGGTGCAGCAGAAATGTACCACAAACGGTGATTAAATCCTGGTGGAAAGTTCAGTTTGCAAGCCATCCTTTGGACTGTAAAGTTAGAGGAGCTTATTGTGCACATAAACAAATCCGGACAGTTTCCATACACATACGGTAAGTGTTGTACATGAGGCGACCGCTGTATGAATGAGTGTACATGAACCCTCGTGCTTAAAAACCTGGCAAATGAAGACACACTGAACTCAGACCTTTTTAATGCATGCATTTCTAGCTCCTTACCATCCGTTTCACTGACAGAAACACAACTATCCACACACACAGACACCAATAAATAAACACCTGCCTTGTGGACCTTTAAGGCCATTAAGATGGTGAGGAAGAGTGCAGATTGGCGGTCTAATTAATGTGCCCTTCTGCCTCCCTGAAAGACCTTGTTATTCTCTCCCTGCTCTCGCAGAGAAGCAGTGTTTTGTCTGCTGCTGCTGCTCAGGCCTTGTTAAAGAGGAGGAGCAAGCTGCCTGAATTCATTCTGCCGTCTGCATCCATCCACCAGGGGTGAATGGAACATGAAGGGTTTAGTCAGGCTCAAGGGAGGCCATTCAGTTTGGGGACGCTTCGGGCAGCAGAGACTGTATTTCACCGGAGGCTTATCTCGCTCTGTCAGTCATCCGGATAATGTCATTTGGTAGCAGTTTTAATGGAAACAATGATACTGGATGCTGGAGTGACCCATGGTGGGGCTGTGAGCCGAGTTGGCATCCTATGCATGTATTTGGGAATGTTGTGTACCTGCATCGAGCCAAAACAGTGTTGTGCTGATGTTACGTATGCAGCTCATATACTGTCATAATGAATTCAGCGTATTCTTCAGTCGTACATATGGTAGTGCCTGGGTGTTTCTTCTCTGCAGGGTTTTCTGCTTTATTTTCTTACTGCACCGGAGTCTTTTCTTTAGTTCATGCTACTTTAGTCCATCACTCTTTTGATGGGAGTCGTGAGGTTACCAAGGCAACTGTTGCATTCATTTTCACTCCACTTTGGCTGCTCTTTCAATCTGTCTCACTTATGGCAGTTTGCAGATTCTCCAGCACTGACCTTATAATTTGATTTGTCTCATTCATGCTCACAACTCCAGAGTATTGTGGACAAATCTGAACATTGATTAGTCGTTGAAAAAAGACCCACGTGGAGTGACATCCGTCCTGATGTTGCCATAGACTTGGACGGTCATTATTAAGGTTTTGTTTGAACTTAAAGTCTGGGAGCTCTTCCATGTTCACTTGGCCTTGGCCCAATCCATTAGGAAAAACAAAGCAGTTACTCGTGGCTCCATATAGTCAGCAGCCTCAGTTGTTCTCGCATCAAGAAGGATTTATAAGCCTTCCTGCCTGTAAGAAAATGAAAGCCCAAACATCTGGTGCAATAATGGCACTTAAACAGGCAGAGGCACAGTTTGTAACCGAGCCAGAGGCTGAGTTACACTGCTGGTGGTGAATCTGACAGGGAAGAGTTGAAAAGACGAGAAACACTCCTGCCTCAATGTAGGCTGAAGTCGTCACCAGGTCTCAACCCCGACGACGTCTTCAGCTACAATAAGCTCCAGGGCATTTAAGGATCTTTCACTTATTTATGAGGTAAGATTCACGTCCCAGCGCTGCTCCCTCCCCCTCATAGCCATTGTCCTGAGTAGGAGGGGTCACTGCGGATTTGTGCAAAACACCTTTTTAAGTGGATTTCAATGAAATCAAGCACAACAATTGCCCACCGCCCCACATGAGCAGTAACACGTTCCTTTCAATCATTCGTATATTCTGACCCTCTCGCTCTGCTCCCTGCATGCCAGTCTCTTCATTTTGCATCAGATTAACAAAATAAAAGCCCTTTTTTCTCTAATTACTTATAAAGAAGTATTATATTGAGGATTGTGGTCTTGTGTTATTGTCGTGGTGGTATTCATTGGAGGATCATTGAGCCATCCAAACAGTCTCTAATTCAATTTTATGTTTGTGCATGTGTGTTGGGGGTGGCAGTTTGCTTGATTGTGCAGCAGGGCATACAATGCGCTAATGTGCCAGTGCTTATAATTAGCACAGAGATGTAAAGGGTTGCAGAGCAGTCTATAGTTTTCTTTGTGCACCGGCAGTGCTATTGATTTCACAAGTAGTTTTCATGTTGTCTCTTCTGCTATTCATCTCCTTTGTCTTCTGTAGCCCCTTAAATTAACACATGGTTAGGATTTCACCATATGCCTGCGTTTTAGTAGCTTTTGTCTTGTTTACAGTGTGTGGGTTTGCGTCTGCATGCCTGTCAGTAACAGACCAGACATGTGTGTGTGTGTTTGTGTGTTTGTGTGGGGGTGTGGGGGGTTCTGGTGCCAGTAGTAAGCGCAAAGCCGCAGTGGAGCCCATCCCCTGAGACGCCTTACTTGTAGTGAAGAGAGGAGCCGCAGCCCATGGCCACTCCCTCCCCTTTTCCAATTGGAAAAGAGTGGCCACCTCCCTCCCCTGCCTCATTGGTATGCAGGCAGCGCAGTGTGTGTGTGTGTGTATGAGGAAGGGGAAGAGAGAGAGAGAGGTAGCAGTCAGTGCAATGGGATAGAGGAGAGCGAGGAGGAGGAGGAGGAGAGTGAATGAGAGCTGCTGGATCTGCCTTGCCTGCCTGCCTGCCTGTCGTCTGCTGAAGCTGGGTTTTGCCGCCGCGCCACGCTGCACTGGCACAGAGCAGAGTCACGGCCCATTTGCACCACCACCGTCCACACTCTCGGCACCAACACGGAGCCACACAGCACCGGTTCTTACTCCAGCGACACCACCAGCACGGAAGAAAACCAGGGAGAGGGCTCACCAGGCTTTCTCCATCATCAAGGGGGGGGGACACAGCAGCTACGAAAGGGGCCTGGCGTTAAAATTTTAGGCACCAGCTGCTACCTCAACCAAATCCCCCTCCACCTTACCCCCATCCTTAACACCACTACCACCACCACTCCTCCTCTCTCGCTCCTCCCTATGCCCTTGTCCTCGGCGGCTCCTTTCACCTCCCTGGCCAGTATATGGATAGAAGCTCCCTGTTTCAGCTCATACAAGAGCAGGTAAGCGAGTGAGCAGGCAGCGGCAGAGGTTTCTATGGTTACGGGCTCCCGGCCACCTCGTCGTCTGTCCAGGGAGTGAGACGTGGAGGCTGGGGTGAGAGCTGATGTTACGATTGATAGCAGGGGCTGTTTGCACGAGCGAAATGAGAGCGTGAGACAACATGCCGGACGCAAGCATCATGGAGCCATGTGGGCCCAGAGAATGTGAGGTCAGATCATGGCTTATGGGAAGGAGGGGGGGGAAGGGGTGTGTGTGTCTGTGTGCAAATAGAGGATATGCTGTGTGAATGGATGTACAGATGGATTGATTGGAGCATTCTCCATTTGAGGAATGCCACAAAAATTGTGACTGGTCCATTACAGCTGCTGCATTAGCGTTTGTAGAAATGCTGCTGTATGCGCGTGTGTACGGTGTGTGTGTGTCTGTACCTGTGAATGTGTTTCCTTGTGCGTTTTCTATGCTGACCACATCCACAATCTTCTCATCTCAGGGTCACAAGAACCAAAGATTGCAAGATTACTCCGTTTTTTTTGTTTCAAGGGGTCAAACAACGAGGCGGTTCCTGTGAAGACCAGGTCACGGGTCACGGTTTTCTTCTAGAATAGAAGCTGTTATTTGGCTTTAAACTTGTTTCTTCTTTTTCAGCCCTGCTGTTGAAAACACAGCGTTAGTGGTCATATTCAGGCCATTGAAAAATGTTCCTCTTGACATCTGGAGTCCTATACCCAAACTGCTGTTTTTACTGTCCAGTCAGATCTATGTTTGAGTTAAGGTTTGGTCTACTGTCTCCAAAATGAACAGACCAGTATGGATTTGAAAGCAGAAAACAATATCTATATTTGGCTAGCGCTTCCTGAAGACGTGTGTGTGTGTGTGTGTCTCCAGCTCTATTTCATGTCTTGCATTTAATGCAATCTTGCATTCTGTCTGGTGTTTTTGATGGATGGGGATTTTAGCTGATTGACAGAGAGATTGGGCAATCATTCTGTCCACTAGGGAGGAATCAATTATCTGCTGCTGGGTTTAGGGGTCACTAGTGGCCCATCAGCAACACATTGATCAACATGCTCAAGAGCCTTTAGGGAGACGTCTGTGTGTGTGTCTGCGATCATGTGCACAGTTGCTTTTTTATGAATGTGTGTGTGTTTTTATACTAGTGGAGGAAACCCGTGTGGGTTGAGTGAGAAGATGCTCTATGGTCACACTGGTGAGTCACGTACTAACACTTAAGTGATAACAACTAGTTAGTGATACCTCAACAACGCATCTTCCTTCATCAAAGAGGCTGACTCATCTGTGTCAATATCCATTTTCGGTGTAGCAGGTCTTTGGGCGCGAGATGAAGCCAATACGTCCACGTTGTAAACGGCTGGTTGTTTTATTGATTGTGGGGTTTACTCTGCTTGCGCCAGTGTGATGACAAACTGCGGTCTAGACCAAATCACTCACACTGGCTGACGACAAGCCTTTTCCACCTTTTGGGAGTCCATGCGGCGGCCTTTGATTTGGAAACGGTCTCTCTAATTGAAGTACAATGAAGTGAAATCTGCCAACAGCATTTGGACTGTGAACAGGCATGCTTGTTTTTAGCAAAGCCTGCTGCCTGTCTAAACATTTGGCACTTTTTGCTCATCTTTATCCTGGAAAATATTTTTGCAGAGTATGCCTCTTTTTTTTTTTTTTTTGCAGTTCTGGCCACCAGATTTTAAATAGTCCCGTTCACTGGAGGCGCTGCACAACGACCACAGAGTCCCGCCGCCTCTAAGCAAATCCACAAGAGCACCTGGAGGTCAAGGGCTTTGCTTGAGGGCATCTCAGATTCAGCCATTTGTAAAAGGAACATTTCAGGAATATACCTCAATTAGGATGTTTTGCTCCAAAAGAAAACGGGGCATGCTTAGTTTATACGTGCACTGCAGGTATAAAGGAGAGGAGATATTGCAGCCTTGTTGTCATACAGAACCACAAATAAATGCTGCAGGGGGGGAGAGAAGGAGAAAGCAATAATAGCAACATGAGTGAGTTTTTTTTTATTAGTCTTTGTCTGCAGGAGGTTGCAATGCTGAGCTCAGGCTATTTCTGGCCGATGCAGACTCACACATATGCTCATGATCAGAGCACGCACACAGACGCAGTTCCTCTGACAGTCTTTCTATTGCAGCGCCACTGATGGTCGGCAGCACTAAGTGCTCCACCATTGGTGAATACCTCTCCATGTGTCATTCAGTTTTTATTTGGCTTGTTTATATCTCGACCATAAGGACTTTATGGCTCTGAATATTTTGACATATTTATGTCGAGTAGAGAATAAGGCTCTTATACACTGTCCCCTTTCATCATTCTCTGACGCTAATGTACATTGAGCTGTGTTTGAAGACGCCTCTGGCTGTTTGTACTGTGTCTAAACGCCAGGAAATGGAGTCGGATGATTGTTTGCATCAAGGAAAATCCCCTCGGTGTCTCGCTACAGCAGTCTCCACTTGAGGAGAGAGTGGTTTAGATCTTACGGCCACAGTGGTCAAATTTGAGCATAATGACGGTAACAGCAGGGCAGAACATAAATTGTGATAATTACAGTCAGTGGCCCAGTTGTTGGTGAACACCAGTGAGTCTTGAGGGCACCAGACACAAATCAAAAGGGTTTTTATCTGACGTCATGCAAATATGCTCTGCCCTGTAAATGCCACTGCCCTCTGCATACACACAGCCCTGTTCAAGCTTGACAGTCTTGTTCACAGGGGTCAGAGTAGTCTGTAATACTGGCTCTGTGCCACAGGGTTAGTTAGTGAGAACCTTACCAGTGCTGGTGCTAAATTTCCACCTCGCGGAAGTTATAAGTAGATACCGTTCAATCAACAACTATCAACCTTCCAAGCAATTTCACTTTCAACATCAAATAATTTATGTATAGTAAACAAAACTAATAAAACAGATCAAACTGTTCCATCTTGAGTTGGCTGATAATTAAGGGGAATGCATGCAAAGTGTGACCATTGGAATCTTAACCATCTCTGCTGTACTCTCTGCCTCATATGATATGTCCACCGTTTTAGGTAGCAATTCGCTTGTGCCACAGTCAGAGGGCCTTGTCCTGGTTGTGTGTCAGTCTTCTGCAGGGAGGACGATAGAACTGGCTGTGCTTCAGCCCACTGATTAGAAGTCTGTCATGGCTGGGCTTTGTAGTTTGTTCCCAGGCTGGAGGATTCATTCTTGAGCCCCTGTGCAGGCTGGGGTCAGTCTGAGCCTGAGGTGGAGGTAATAGAGGTCCCGGGGGTTAAACAGTAAGATTATTCTCCTGCAGTCAGCATTTTACTCCTCTTTGCCCTCTTCCTCGTACTTGTGTATACATTTTTTTCCCATGTCTTGTCCATCTCCTTCCGCCAGCCAGGTTCGGTTACTCTCTCTGACCAACACCATCACCTTCCATCCCTAATCTCTCGCCCCGCCTCACTTGACATCTACACCTTATTACCGTTTCATTCTTATCTCATTGGTCTCTTCTCATCCGTCTGTAATCTATTTTTCCTTCTGCTCTGTACCCTTTTCTCCTTTCATCGTCTCTTTCTCTCCCCCCGTTTGTGTCTTTCCTTTGCCTCTAGAACTCCAATATGTCGGGGAAAAAAAGGGGGGGGGAGGAATGCAAGAAAGGGAGGACACACGGGCGACTGGTAACCATGGCAACGCATACAGCTTGTCAAAGTGTTGCCCTCACTAGTGTTGGATCGCTTCAATAACTGCTTCCCGCTCAGTGCCTTTTCCCTCCTTCTTCCAACCCTTTCTTCCCTCGGTCTCCCCCCTTGCTCGTGCACGTCATCAGCCGGCCCAGGAAAAAAAACAAAAAAACAGGCTCTTCTTGCCAACACTCATTCATCTCAGTGTACCTCATCTCGCTAATTGATAACCCTAATTGGCTACAAGAACCAATCCTCCACCTCCCTGTATCCTCGGCAGACAGTCTCCCCTGTGTAGCGTTCTTCCTGAATACGGTCAGACCGTGGAGGGAGTAGTATCTGTGCGGTATGACAGCTCGGCGTCAACACTTGGTTTGCGTCAACGCGTACGACCATATACGGTGCGGCTCTGTGTCTGCGCTGCTGCTCTACGTGTAGCGATGTGCTGACATATGGTGGCTGACGGTAATCAGACGTCCCCAGTGTGGCCCTCTGTTCCCTCCATCAGCCCGGGCTGAGCCAGGAGCACATTAGAATCTGATCTATCTCCCCTCTGTGGCAAGTGGATGCAGAGCACTGGAGTGTGTCACATCCCTCCTATAGAAAAGAGAAGAAGAGCCCGACTGCTGGGTTAGGCAGACGCACAGAATAACAGACAGTGGCGAGGCATTTTTATTCTCTGTGCGTCCTTGTTTCATTTCTGGCTGTCTCTGTTCTTCTCGTCTCTCTATTCATACATTCTCCTCCTTCTCCCTCAACCTAATCATTTTTCATTTCTTATATTTTATCAACCGACCTACCCTCTCTGCTGTTTTTTGTTTTTTTTATGTGCTTCCCCGACTCCCACGTATCCCCACATGTCATCCTGGTGCCCAACACGTCACAAATGCTAGCCATATCTGCACCATTTTGCCTCAAGCTTGAAGAGGAGAACAGAGTGTGTTTTAACAAACGTCCATGGAAACACACAGTTAAGGGGATTATCTAAAAATAGAGCTGGGCCCGTTTTCTTTTTCATCTGGGTCCATTTTTGTTCACAAATTTGCTTGTCTGCCTTAACACTGCTGGCTGTCTGACTCAGGAGCAGAGTGCTGAGATTATATGGAGATGTGTGAGGGACAATGACGAAGAGGGAGGTCTTGAGTATTGTATGGATTTTGCCATTCAGTGTAATCAGTATATGCCCAGGGGGAAACAATGGTTGTGTGTGTGTGTGTGTACATAATCTTGATTAATACGGATTACAACAACAGTTTTTATGCTGTTGAGTCATGTCGATGTTCGGAAAGTATGTTAAAGTATCAAAACTAACAAAATTGCTTCACTGCTTCAACCAGCAGTGAGAAAACACTCATAAATGCAGTCAAGCATCATAAAACTAACCAATTAGTTCCTGCCTTGGCTGTGCTCTTCCAGGTGAATACATACATACATTTTCAGTGGAGTTAAAAAATCTGATTAAAAAAAGAAGGATGCTTGTGTTCAACTAAATGACCGGGGGTGGCGAAACTGGAGACAGTGTAGGGGGGAAGCAGAGCACATGAAGTAAACTTGTTCAGAAGGAGATGCACACTCACACCAATGGATTCCCGGGTTGATCCCTATAGCTCCTCAGTTGAGCAGTGGAGCTCTAAGCCTTGAGCCTCCTGCAGTAGGGAGAGACACGCCGCAGCGTAGTTTAATGTCGCTCTCCACATGCAGCCAGTGAAAGGCTTTTGTCTAACAATGTCAGAGCGGGCCAGGTCCAGACTAAGGCGGCCTAGACATGATTCGCCTCGTGGACTCATGACACGGGCAACGATGATCCAACACGACTGACTCCACACTGACGCAACATCTGAAAGCTCACTCCTCCCTGGGGCAACAAGAAGAAGCTGTTGGTTTACTATCTGAAACCTAATGAGGCAGTGTTAGCATTCAGGAAACAGTAAAATGAGAAGCAGCAAGGGCTCCTCCCATGTGGTCTCTTTGTACTGCTACAGATTGTCCTCTGGCGCATTTTCACAAGCACAATCAGATGTACTAAGGAGAGCTGGCATGAGAAATTAACACTCCATTGCAGAGCAATTGACTGTATTTAAGAGGAGGAGAAGGAGAGGGTGAGGGAAGAAAAATCAAGTAATAAGCATGTGAAGCTGCTGCCCCCCAAAAAACATATTATACAAACCATACATAGATACACACCCTATACTTTACAAGCCATTTTTAAGCAGGCACTATTTTAGACAACTACACTCAGCCATTTTTATGACACTCTCCCGCTTAAATCAATTACGGGGGAGCAGCGCTGGCATACAGACATCAGCAGTAATAACCCATGGGGCTGTGGGTCTCAGTGAGTGAGTGGTGATTAAGAAAAACCGCACTGACTATATGCTACAAATGTGACCAGGGTCGGGACTCACACAGTCAAATGAAGCATCCACTCAGAAACGAACACTGAGAAGTCGAACCGCATTTAATGCTGAGGGATTTCTGTTTTCGGGGGAACTGCAGGTCACTATATATTAGAATGACGGGGCCGCCTGTCTCTCCCTCGCTGCTCCCAACAACAACAACCATCCCGCTGTTTGCTTTGACAGACCTGCTCCTTTAATGAGGTTGAATGGGGTTTTTCTCTTTAGGCAGGTCTAATTCTTTCAAAGGCATCTTAGAGGCAGCACAGCTTAATTATTACTGGTGTCAATGTCTGAGCTCATGCCTTCAGTCTTGCAGCTTTTCATTTGTCTTCATGAGTATCTTTTATGTATTATGTTTCTGTGTATACGTCTCAGCTGTCTCGCACTGATGCATTCTCCCTCAGGGCAAGCTGGCACTTCATCTCTGCAGTGCTGCTCGCTATTAAAAATGATGCATAACTGAAACAATATCTTCAATACATGCGTTATCAGCGATGTCGTTTTTTTAAAATTTATCCCAATGGTCTGAGAGTGGGCTTTTGTTTTTCCAGCTGGACCCAGATAACACCGGTTTCATCGCAGTGGAGAACTTCACCAGCTTGGTGGAGCACCATGAGCTGCAGCTGGACCCGTCCAAACTGGACATGCTGTTAGCCCTGGTCCAGAGCAATGAAGAGGGACAGGTGTGCTACCAGGAGCTCATCGAGCTGGTGAGTGGAAACCAGATGCACGCACACAGATACAGATGGTAATACAGAGGGATTTAATGTCCTGCAGTACAGACGCACATTTCGACACATGCACCCACTTTCAGAAAGGTTACAGAATTGATTCAAACAGAGCCGGCGAGCTCTGCAGTGGCGAAAATTGACTCGACCATTCAGGTCGTTGTCCTGCAAAAAGGAGAATCAATCTTTCCAGTTAATGTGTCGGTAAATCCAGACACTTAACCTCACTAGCCGTGCACGACACCCACACCAAGCTGACAGAGACACATAATAAAAGCAACAAAATGTATTTATCTGAACTCATGAATTCAAACACTAGAAATATATTAAAAAGTGAAACAGCAACAAAACTGAGACTATGAAGAAATATGTTTTATATACTGATGTGAGAACAGTCTGTGTACTATTATATTCTCTTAATATGCCTCGTTCTAAGGCAGCTTTACAATTGTTTATTATATATAATATAGAGCTGTATGTGCACTTGGATTAGTTCAATGCAATTCCTGGCATATTTTCACTCCCTTAAGCTCATTCCCCCCGCTCTTTCTTTCTCTCTCTGTTTATCTGCCTCTTTCTTTTTGATCTCTTTCTCTCCTCTTGTGTTGCGCTACCACTGGTTTGGTTTGGAATGAAGGCCGCATGGGGCCACTCATTTTGGAGCGGGTCCAAATTGCTGAAATCTGTGGCACTACAGCGAAATCAGTGTTGAGGTGCTGCTCCCACGGTGCCGCCTCCTTTACATCAGTGTACAGCTATCTTCCTCCGCCATTCTTGAAGTGCTATTTTTTGTTTGATCCAGCTCATTTCAGTGCATTCTCATCTTCAACCCTCCCTTCCTCAAGCCAATTTAATATCCCCCCCCCCCCCCCCCCCCCCCCCCCCCTCCTTCTTTCCCCTTCTTCTCCCC
>NW_022280034.1:10665085-10667356 GCF_004355925.1 Anarrhichthys ocellatus
CCCCCCCCCCCCCCCCCCCCCTTATTTTTTTTTACCTGCCTCCTTGAACCCTCGGAACTCATTTCCTTCTCTTTCACTCTACACTCTTGAGCATATGTTGGGTAAAAAATAGAAACCTGCCTCGCCTCCGAAAGCATCAGGGAGACACTTTGAAAATAGCCCATCAGCCAAATGCAAATTGTCTTCGATTAGCCCAGCGTTGGTAGTAGCATGCAGTAATCTGAGGTAATTTAAGAACGCCCAGCCTCACACAGATATCGACCCCCAGGTCTGACTTTAAAGATGTGTCTGATACACACATATGCGTGAACGCACACATACCATACCCACACCGTTCTGTGCATGCATGCAATTTGCATATACACAAACGCTTTTGTTTCTTCATTATTAATTAAGCCACCCACTTCCTCTCTGTCTATCCCTCTCCCTGATGTACACACACTGTCTGAACCACAGACAGACTCTCATTCATACGCATGAGCCCTGCCAGTACAGATTTGCTGACTAATTTAGAGGATATTCAAATGTTGATATAAAGCTGCCACTCCAAAAGTGCCGCATGTAGCATGACATTTTCAACCAGGTCATCGACACAAAAACCTGCAGCCTTCTTTCTCCTCTCACTTCCTTTCTTTTAGCGGCTCTCTGTCTTGTATAATTTTCTCTCCAGTTTTCTTTTTTCTTTAGTCCCTCTCTTCACTCTCTCAGGTCGTGTGTGTGTGTGTGTGTGTGTGTGTGTGTGTGTGTGTGTCCTCATTCCATGCCTTTTCGATGCTTTCAGCCCACAAGATGTTTGCTTCTGTGTTATGTCTCTTAACGGGTGTGTTCAACATTTTCTGATTTGTTGTTCTACACAGTGGAGCCGTGAATCCACACTGCTTCTCTCGACCTCAGTGGGTGTAAATGTGTTTGAATCGCACTGTTGGGCCTCGCAGTTGTCTGTGTGAGTGTGTGTGTCTGTGTCTGTGTGTGTGTGTGTGTGTGTGTGTGTGTGTTTGCACAAGACTGCCTCTGATATCGTTCGTGTTCAACCCATCTTTCATGCAGGGCGATCTTAGCCAGAGAACTCCATCAGTTCAGCCAGAGGGGTGAATAAGTAACGCTCTGCTAAAACCTCTCTTGGGGAACTGTGCACACTCGCGCGCACACACACACACTCAATCATGCACACTGACAAACAGTATACTCTAGGTCTGTATCAAACCACTAATCCACATCAGCACAAACATCCTACACAGCAAGACAACCAGCACTCATTTTACACGCAGTGACACGTTTATGCACAATTACACACAAAGATTTTGTCGATGCAGGAGGCTGACAGACACCAGAGGTGTCAAAGTTCACACACGGTGGGGCTTTATGGGGACGATTCTGTGATAGACGAGTGTCTGTGAAGGAACTGAGGGTAAACCTGAAGTCGTATGTATTCCTCTGTGTGAAACTGCACATGTTGATTTCTTTAAATAGAGTCAACCGATGCTATCATGGACCAGTTGTGTAATTGAAGATGTGTGTCATTGTTTTCCTTCGGGTGGTAATTTAGCTAATGTTCAATGGAGATCCAAAATGGCTGCCATGGTTCTTTTTTTACGGCTAGAGGGTGTTGTAGAGATTAGGATTTAGGATTCTCTTTGTTCAGGTTGGAGGATTTGAAGACTGATGCTTTGTGCCTGATCTTTACCCTTCTGCCCAAAACATTTCCCCTTGTTACCCCAGGAGACATGGTTAGATCAATGCTTAAATATTATGTTCTTTAATCTTCTGCCGTATTGTAGTATCGTAAGAAAGAGAGCACTTACAGGGAGCCGAAATGAACTTCAGTTACAGTCCCAGCCTAGAGACACTCTGTAGTTTATATACAGTATTTAAAAGTTTGTCATTTGAAGTTGCATTAGGTGCCCACAGTGCATCCGTCTCCAGGGACGCTACCTATCAACATCACATCCCACACCAAACTCCAGTCAAGGCTTTCTGTTTCAGATGGATTGCCGACTAAAAGTGATGCACTTTGCTTAAGTGTCCTGCAGTGAAGGCCCCCCCCCCCCCACCACCGCGGTGATTAAACCATAAAGCAAAGCTGGGGCTACAAACTGCTGAGGGAGAAAATAGGTGGACTCTCACTTTAAAAGGGTTTGGGCAAGAAAGAACCTGAGTATGTGGGTCAGGGTAGAATCAGAGAGGCTGAGATCTGCAGTGATTTAGATTCTGCTGTGAGAGTGCATGTGTTAGAGAGAGAGAGAGAGAGAGAGAGAGAGAGAGAGAGAGAGA
>NW_022280034.1:10667456-10702079 GCF_004355925.1 Anarrhichthys ocellatus
AGAGAGACAGAGAGAGACAGAGAGAGAGAGAGAGAGAGAGAGAGAGAGAGAGAGACAGAGAGAGAGAGAGAGAGAGAGAGAGAGAGAGAGAGAGAGAGAGAGAGAGAGAGAGAGAGAGAGAGAGAGAGAGAGAGAGAGAGAGAGAGAGAGAGAGAGAGAGAGAGAGAGAGAGCAACGGAGAGGGGGGTTTGGGGTCTTCTGAATGACTTACAAATTTGATGGCAAACCGGTATAGTGACACTGGTAGTGAATCACTAAGCTTGGTTAATGGGCGCAGCCTTCTAATATTCTAACGATAAAGGATTTATCGCACGTGAGTCAACCAATGTTAGTGAAAGATGGCCACCACCGTAAACCGAGCAAAATTAAAATATTTTATCCGATTTTTTTGTATCTGCAGTGCAGTCGCCTGAATGGCCTTTAAACCATGTTTTTTTTAAATTGTTATTACTAATTAGTATTGCGCCGTGAGGTATTGACCATGTGGTGTGGCTAATTAATCCATCAAGGACAATTGACTAAAGCTGAGAGCAGCATGTACAGTAGGCAACATGCAGCTACCAAGAGGAGGAGGATGGACTCTTGCTGTTTGACACACACACACACACACACACACACACACTGCTGTCAGTTTGGCCCATTCAGCTGTCCCTTAAGGGGAATACTATCTTTATCTTTGTGCTCTTAGCCTCAGCATAAATTATTCCCTGGCAGACGTTGCCTCGTCAGGAAACTTCCACCGTTACCGATGCACAAGTCAGAGGTTTTGCCCCCTCCAACGTTTTATGTGATGACATGTGATTTTCGGTGCACCTTGCTCTCTGTCACTCCTCTGTGTTATCTCGTGTTTTGGCTGCTCGTGTGTGCCTTGTCGTCTGTTCGCCGTCTCCACTTCGAAAGGATGCTAATGCTCACTTTAGAGGCGGCAGTCCTGCACGTCAGAGAAGTCGAAGCAGAGTGATGGCTATGCTTAGCCGTGTCTCCCGGGAACAGATTTACACAGAGGCGGAATGAATGGGAGAGAAACCGGTGCGAGGTGGAGAAGGCGGCAGGTGTCGTCACCGAGCCAAACACAGTTGAGATAAACTCAGAAAGCTGAGACTTTATTTTCGAGAAGAAAGCCAACAGAGGAAGAAAACATTATATTATATTTACGTCCCTCAGCCTCTCTCTATTCCACCTCTTTTCTTCATATTAACACACTCTTCTTTATTCTAAAGATGTTTAAAATGAAAAAGGAGACGCCTCATCACCACTGTCCATTGGTGGCACACAGAATCTGAGAAGCTCACCCGGGCAGGCATCTCATCGCCCCGTCTTAATTTCTATCTCTCTGCCTACTCATGTCCCTCTGCTTCTTCTGCGTTCACTCCCTGCCTCATGTATAGCATAATTGCATTTTCCAGCCCTGATTTCCATAGTAAATATGCATCCCTCCATCTGCGGGAGAGCCAGTAGCCTTGCGCAACATCGTATGGTTATCATTGTGCAACAGGCCCTCACACCCTCACTGTACAACCACTAGTGTCATAATTACCAGCTGTGAGGGTCGTTACCACTTCCTGCTCTGCTAACTTCCACAAGGGATTAGCACTTTTTTTTTTTCCGTCCTGTTTTTCCTGAGCACTTTCTTAAAAATGAAAAATATCGGCAGCTGCTCTGTTTATGGAGCAGTCTGTTCATTACTTCTTTATTATTTGCTCACTTATTGACAGTCTTCGTCCTCCGGTATATTTAGCTCATTAGCTTTTATAGATATTGACCCACAGTTTCATTCGCCGGGCCCCCTGCTGTGTCGACATATAATGAGACTACAAGCAGCAGGACCTGGCTAATGAATTACGAATGGTATACTTTAATGGCGGGTTGTACTTCCTACAGGCCCCCTCCGGAGGTTTCATAACACTTCATATGAGGCTGCCATGTAGTCTAAGGTTACTATTATTAGAAACCTATACATAAGGTTTGCTGTTGTGGCTTTATACTGTCACCAGTTGCAGCTGCTGCCCACGTGCCCTATTTCTCCTCCTTCACTGCTTTTCCAGGAAACTAAATTTAATAAAGTGTCACATCACATTATTGCACATATTGTGATTGAAGGATAATTATATATTAAGCCAATTGTCCTCAAAGGAGCTGTATTGTTTTAGCTACACAGGAGACTTCAGGCATCTGGCACTGAGTGTCAGCCTTGAAGTAGCTCTTACCTGGGAAGCATGCACGCTGGTTTTCTATAAGGAAATGGAGATATCAGTTATAGATCCCTGCTGTGGGTAGCTGGTCTTGTATTTTCAGTGGTAACTCTGGCGGAAAAGATCCCTCTGTCCTGACAGTTCTCTGTCAAACTAGTGGCATTAGGATAGTTTTCATCCAAAGCCTCTATTAAAGAACTACTAAAGGCTGCTGCAGAGCTCCTGCTCACTAAGCAAACCTGGAGTCTGTGATAACATGAATGCACACACACACACTCACACTTTCTCTTTTCATGAAATAGTTCCTCTTGACACAGATTTGGCAAAATCACCCCGACAGCCCATTTGTTATGATGTCTGAACTGCAATCATCTCTGCCATCAGTCACGTTTGCATTCTGTTTAAATCAAAAACGCTTATACATTATTTAAGTTTCTTATCATCCATGAATATTGAGCTGCAGTTCTGTCATCTCTCTTGTGGCAAAAAAAGTGATCGCCAGTTGTTTATACATGTAACATGGCTTATATATTAATAGTTGAATTGCTGCTGAGATATACGGGGAAAAGACATTGCATGTCCAACATCAGTTAAATAAAATGTACGCTGTTCCCACGCTTTTAAAGCATTAAAGTTTACACCTCCTACTTTCTGGATTCATTCTTGTAATATCTTCAACCACAAAGTTGAAGACTTTTCTCTAATACATTTTATTGCACTCATCTGACATATAGATAGTATTTCTACCAAACACCTGCATAATGCTCTCATTACTTATATATTTTATCTCTGTGTCACATGAAAATAATGTAGCAGTTTTGAGGTCCATTTTAGTTTCTTTGTGTTCTGAATAAATGATCGACCTTGAAGTCACACGTGAATTGATTGTAAAAGTACATACAAGGAATGCAACAATGTGCTAGAAGTGTAGAAGTGCAAAGAATATTCAACCATTAAGCATGAATACCGAAAGAGAAACTTCACTATACATCAGCTCCTCTGAACAATATCAGAACAACAGAAATCATCTTCAAAGGAAAGAAGTGTCATTTCTTTCCCTTGACTCTTTGATTATAAAAGAAGAACTTACATAAACCGTCGTGCTATCCCTTGTGATATCCGTACTTAATAAATGTTTGATCCCCATCGAGGACGATTAGTCACATTGATGAGCTTCCCTCGGTTTATATGAAAAGTAGCTCCCCCTCATTTACTGATGCGTGATCCACTTAGCGTGAAGAGCGTTATGGAGTTAATTCAGCAGCATGATGAGATTTGTTCATCCTGGTAAGGTGTCCTCCAGCTGCTGACAGTGATGCTCATAAAACCACTTGAGACAAGTTTATTGGAGTTAAGTCATCAACAAAACGAACAGGGAATGAGCTTTCTGCTGATTCCTTCAAGTCACAATGGACTATTTTGTCAGCTTAAAAAACTGTTTCTCATCTTTTTTTAAAGATGTACAAATATGCATATTTGCTCTCTTGCTGAAGGACAGGTGAGAAGATTGATACAAACATCTGTCTGTTGAATATAGGGCTCACAGTGAAGACGTCAAGAAGTTAAAGAAAAGTTTATGTATTAGTGAGTGTGTTTTAGAGATACTGGTTTATTGCCTTTGGAGAGAGCCGGGTTAGCCGTCCCCCTCGTTTCCAGTCTTTATGTTTCGATAACTTAAAAGATTGCTGGTGGTAAACAAGAAAGTGGTATTGACCTTCTCATCCTCAGCGTGAAAGCAATTAAGCACATTTTCCCCAAAAATGTTCCTTTTAAATACATTTTTGCTCATATAGCGCGAAATCATAGTGTCATAAATAAAGTTAAAAACTCTTGAGAATAATGAGTTTTTTCCCCTTTTCCTCAGATGAGCAGTAAGCGCTCCAGCAGTTTCCGACGGGCCATTGCTAATGGCCGCCGCACGCTGCAAAGGGAGATCCTGCTGGATGAGACGGGACTGGGTCTGTACAAACGTTTTGTTCGCTATGTGGCTTACGAGATCCTGCCCTGCGAGACAGACCGACGCTGGTACTTCCATCAGAACCGCCTGTGTCCCCCACCTGTCTTCATCGCCATTGTCACCATCGTGCAGGTGAGATCTAGGAGGTGACACCATCGACATGTCAGACAGTGAACTGAATATAGACGATCCTACCGATGTATAGCCCACTGATTCAAATGTTCCTGAAACATGGGCTGCAATATTTTGCTTGAGTATGTGCTACTAACCCACGACCCTTATTTTTAGACTGTTCTGTTGGCTCAGTCGCTTCAGACCCACTGAAAAGATTTTCTGCCTTTGATGACACGCTTTTACTGTGAGCTCGATATGAGCTGGTAACCCGTTTGGGAGTCAGGGGCTTAGTTGGTGCCTTTAATGCCATTCCTCCAAAGCTGAAACCCTCTGTCAGCCGGCATGCAAGGTTTCTTTGGGGGATTTTGGGACTTGGAAACCAGGTTAGTAAGCACCGTGGCCACCACAGTGAACAATTATGTTCCCTAATATAGAAGCCCTCACAGACCACTGTTAAATGGTTAATGGTTCAACGGCAAAAATAACCTACAGCTTTTTCACAAAGCCTCATAATTTCCCCTGAAATCATCATAATTCACAGGACAGAAAGCCAAGTGCTCTTATATTGCCTCCAAATGGCAGTGAATGGTCTGTAATGACAATGAGGTTGTGATAATAACGGTTTACATTCATTTTAATTCACAGAGACAATGAGTCATTATTCTATGAAAAGAAATTAATGGAATTGAACCAGATGTGCCATTTTTATTTTTTTTTCTGCGAGCAGTAATTGTCTCCACAAGTCTAATAAGCGTCAGCTGAGGAATACAGAAAGAGAGGAAAACGTCATGTGTCTTTCATACAGCACGATGGGCTTTGCACCTCTCTGCAGAGAGAGCGTGTAACGAGTATGTCAGCAAGAACTGACAGTTTGGTGTCATTTCTGTGTCTGTTGCAGATCATCGTGTTCATGTGCTATGGCATCATGCTAAACAAGTGGGTACTGCAGACCTATCAGCCCGACTTCATGAAGAGCCCCCTAGTCTACCATCCCGGCCACCGTGCACAAGTGTGGCGCTTCTTCAGCTACATGTTCATGCACGTTGGGTACGTTCACAAACCCCCGCTCGCCTCATGTCGATGTCCGCAGGACTGGTGCCGTTAAAATCTGGCTGGTTGTTGCAGATGATGCACTCTCATTTGAATTGTGTTGTCTTTCTGTGCTCTCTCCTCAGTTTGGAGCAGCTCGGGTTCAATGCTTTACTGCAGCTGATGATTGGCGTTCCTTTGGAGATGGTCCATGGCATCTTACGAATAAGTCTGCTTTACATGGCAGGAGTGCTGGCCGGTGAGTGTCTTTTAAAATAAGTGTTTCATTATGTAAAGCAGCGGCTCTTAAAGTGAATGTCGCGGGTGCCTCAAGACGGATCCAAGGGTGCTGCAAGATTTTTTCTTTTTCCATTTTTCATTTTTTAATGAAGAAACTTAGATTAACCACAAGTTAGCAGTTTTACATTATGTTTGCAAACATATCAAAATGGAAGAAATAGGAAATAATAATGCAGCAGCTAAGATTGGTGACATGACAGCTCTACTTTTGAACAAAACAAGGACATACATTTAAAATTCATTTTTTTAAAGTTCAATATGATTTTGCAAATTTTCACAGCCTCTTAGCCTGAAACTGGTGACTTCTTCTATTCCGAGTAATTGTGATAGGGCCGATATTATTTAAGTTAATATTTACATTAGTTCATATGCTGTATGTCATACATAATACATCGGTGCTAGTTTGTTAAGATATAGCAGATATAACAGATATTCATGGTGTCATTTTTAGCTGAAAACGGTGTATGTGTGTTGTGTGAGTGGACATGGGGTGGGGGAGCCATTGGTGTAAATTATCTAGTGATGTAGCACATAGTTTAGATAATGTTAGCAAATGTTCTGACAGTTTGAGGTCATCTGCAGTGCAATATGGACAGTGCTGTCCTTTTTTTAAAACAATGACATAAACAGAAAAGACAGTTTATTCTCTGTTCAGCCCAGTGGCAACAACAAGCACTCTCAGTGGATGGCGAGGAGTTGCCCAGAGCGATTACATTGCAGCCCGTTTAACTGCTGCCGTCTGCAGTGTTCCCATTCAATACGGGACCAATTCCACAAATTGTTGTCCCCATTAGTCACTTGGACACAAAAAACATTGGTTGTAAAATACTGAAGTTACCCTTTGAAGAGCTTGTATTGGACCACATATTTGCTGTGTATAAAACAGCAATTACTCTTAGCAAGTAATTACTTTCCTTACCTCCAGTGAGGCTGAAATTGTGAGCATCCTGTCCTCAAGCTGACATCCATGAGTGGCCTGTTTGATGGTTTTGATAATAAATCTGGCCCAGCTGGTGGCCCAGATCTTTGAAAAAAATAATAAAGAATGTCTCCAAACTATATGCAGTGGAGTGATTCATGGTGCCCAGAGGCTGGGCTGCAGCACTCGAGTCTTTGTTGACAAGAAACCTTATTAACTTTCATCCTCCTTCAAGCCAGTTAGATGATTGGAATTTTTTCTATCCGAACTGATTGCTGGATGTGGTTTCTCACTGCTATTATTTTGCGGCTAATGCGTAGAAGTCATATCAACACCGCTGCAAAAACCTCTTTCCCCTTTCACCATTATTTGATTACTGTCGAGAGCAATAACATAATTAATATTGAGTTATATTGGTTCATTTTCCGTGACGTGAATTTTAAACTTTCTTTTGTATGTGACAAAAACTCAAAATTCTTTATTTCTCGTTTCCCGTCTCTGCACGTACAGAAGTGAAATGGAGTTGAAGTTGCTCAAACCTCCTCTTGCTGTGTAAAAGTCAAACCCTCACTCCCCAATGCACACTCACATGCACACACACTCCTAACACTCATGAATTATTGTAGCTTTGATTTATTTTTGCTGTGATGACAGAGAAAAAGCAGGCGAGCATGGGACTTAGGGCAGGATAAAGTAGGAGAGTGACGCAGGGGTTCTCTCTGGGGAATTCGTCTAAGTGCAGTTTGAGATGCTGTTTGGAGATTTACGCTGCAGCCGGAATCAAAAAGGAGGAAGCAGCGAGGAGATGCTGGTATTTGTACCCCCAGAGCCCAGAGTTGAACTGCATTCATTAGAACTTCTATGCTCGACTGACTGTAGTATTTAAAAATGAAATGTATGTAGTACTGTAGTAGTGTAGTAGTGTGTAACTGTCTGGAAGTAGATCAGATTTTCTTTTTGCATTTCACTTTCAACACAACATAACAAATGAATTCCCTCCTAAGCTGTAAGGAGGAGCTGAGCTGCCTCAAGGTCACAAGATGATGAATGACTTCAAGCAGCGAAGTCATTTCACCTTCTGATTCTGGTTGATGGAGTGGACGTTGGAGCTGTGTCGGCACAAATGTTGTGATCTATTGGGGGGGTGAGTCCTTTAGAAAGGAAGTGCACTTGGACTCTATGTAGGTGTAATTCTGTGTATTTGGAGTTTTGTAGGAGTCAGGTGTTAATGAAAGTGCAGTGGTCAGTTGGTGTCGCGAGGCACACTGCTGGTGAGGACGGCAATGTTGCACGGAGAGATCTTTAAGTCAACATAATGAGTTTGCAATCCTTCAAATTGGCAAATATAGCAATTCTTTCGTACAAAGTTGAAATTAAATGACAACAGAGGACACATAACAAATGTGTAAAAGCTCCGAGCAAACGATCATTCAAGGCTTTGTTTGACATTTTCAGATTAAAAGAATATGAGATGCACTTCGGAGACACATTGTTGCATGAACAGCCAAGTTTTAATCAAATGATGAGAGCACTAAATGAAATAAATGAGGCTCCTGGCTGCTTTTATCTTTAACCTAATTTGAAGCTGAAGTTCATACAACAAACTTTATAGCCATACTAGCTGCCTGATCCTATGCTCGGTGGACAGATGTATTTGTTCATGTACCTCCGTCCAGCCCCCCATTCCTCCTTTCACTGATCTATTTAATATCATCATCACCAACCATTGTTTATTTAAGGACAAAAATGATGAGCATTAAGGTCTTTAGCAATACCCTGAAACCACATTTATATGTGCATGTCTGAGCGTGTGTGTGTGTGTGTGTGTGTGTGTGTGTGTGAGTGTGAGTGTGTGTGTGTGCAGACATTTGTTCTATAGTGTTTCACTGCCTCACACTTGCATTTTTCCTCAGTCTTTGTAAACTCAGTTGCTCGCGGATGTTAGAAATTGCCCGTTGCTTTAGATTGCTCAGTGAAATTCTTTATTTTCCGTTGCCCATGGCTGTCTCATGTTTATATTCATGCAGTCTTTTTCTCGCTCACGAGTTCAATCATGACGGCTGTTGCTATCAGCTCCCGCACGCATGTTCCTTGTTGTTGTTTTTTTGTAGGGCAGCAGAGCTTTCAGCTTATAGCTGCAGTCGGTGGTTGTGCATTTATGGAGCGACGTGCTTGCAGGTATTGTGCCTTTGTGTGTGTGCCTTAACACTCTGCAAGACTTTCTGCACCGGCTTGCTTTCAAACCCAAAAGAAATGTTTTTATTTTTGAAGATGCATCAAATACTGTGAAAGTATGAAATAGTTCTCACAGATATACAAATGCATGAACGCGGATATCTGCAGTCTTTATGTGGAAGATCATATGAATTGCCATTTAAAAGAAAAGATAAGTAAGTTGGTTAAAGTGCAAGGTTTTTAATTGTGTAGGTCGGATGGCGCTACATAGCCTACCCTACGCATTTGTACACCTTGGATATTGCTCGGGTCCTGTACCGTAGTGCTGAAAATAAAGTGTGACACTATACAGTCTGTCCTTGTGTGTGCTGACAAAAGGAAGAATTCTCTAATTGCTTTCTGCCGTTCAGACCTTGTCATCACTCGCTTTGCTCTGCTGCAATAACAACCGATGAATAGCTCCACTTGAATGTCGGGTTTCGAAACATGAATAGACACAATGCCAGAGAAGATAAATGTAAAATGTTGAGTCATGTTCAACGTTTCAGTCCAGCTCCACGTTAAAGGCGAGCAGCTGCAATATCCATTTTTTCCATTTACTCTCTTTTTTTTTTCCTCCTTGCTCCTTTGGGTCTCCTTCTCTCGAGCCACCAGCTCCTTCAGCTTCCTCGTGTGCTTCAGGACATCAACAGGTGCCAAAACACCATGTTTTTCCTCGTAGCCCCATGTGAGCCCCAGGCTGTCTGCTCTAACACAGTCTGCTGTGTCACCATGTCCCACTCAACCTAGGAAGCAGTGTGTTGAAGAGGTTTTAGTGTTGATATACTATAGTATGACTTTGTCACATAAAAATACCTGGGATAAAACTTCCACTTTGAATCATCTGATTTATGCTGAAATATCAACAACTTCTTGTGGAACAGAGTGTGTTGCTGTCTCAACAAGAGTGTGTGTGTGTGTGTGCGCGTGTGTGTGAGATTTAGAGAAAGCAAGTGTTAGTGTTTGTCATGTGTCCTGCACATTGGTTGTTGTGGTCATCCAACTCTATTTTCTATTTGCTGTTGTGGAAAACCATCTTTTTTATTTTTTATAAATATCTTAATTGGATTTGTTTTGTTTATTTTTATGGGGACAGAAACATACGCACAAAATATTACACTGAGCAGAACGATGCCACCAATCATAGCACATAATTGCCAATGTTTGTCCCCAGTTGCATCGTTTCAGCTGCTAATACTTCTATACTACTTCAGTAGATTATTAGAATACTTCTTCCTCCGCTGTCCCTTGGTAAATAAAAGGTTAATATAATATGCACCTGAGTAACTGACCTGTAAACCTTGAGAGGTTTCACTTTGTCACTGAGCACCTTAAGAACCTGTGGGCTGGCTCGCCGTCCTATGGAGCCTATGGTTTGAATTATGCAGGAGCATTTTCTCCCCCTCATGTCCAGGAGCCTATTAACAGAATGTACTGTTTACTGTAATACACTGACCAGCCAGTGTTGCATATTACTAGCCTCACGCTGCTTATTGGTGTCCTCAGTCAGGGGAAGGAAGAGACATATGGCCTGATGTCGTTTGTGGCCTGTTGGGAGATTGTAATGGAAATGTGATAAATGGCCGCATGTCAGTATAACCTCATTGTTGCAAGCTAGCTGATGTTGTCATTACTTAAAAGCGCCATTCCAAGTTCCATGTAATGTTTAATCCTTCAGCAGTTGATTAATGTTGTTCTGATATCAGGGAGGACGGCGGCGGTGTTGGCTTTCCGCAGTGCTTCTTAAAGGCACACTGCACATATAGGCAGGGTAGATATGGTTATACGTGCTGCTAGTGAATAGAGGGCCTTGGTGTGTGGCCAAGAGTGACTTTGTCCATCATCCAATTTTGATGATGTTTGATGTTTGGTCGAGGCACCCAAGCTGCAAGTATGTCTATTATATGGAAATCCCAAAAACCTAGAAATACAGCTTTTTACAAGATTAATAAATTCAAATGAGTAATTACTACTACTTTGATGTTAGATTTCCAATTTGGTAACAGCTTGACTTTGTTTTATTTACTGTTCTTTGTTAATTATTTGTCCTCTGTTCATTTGTTTGTGTGATGAAGAAGAAAGGTATTATACGAATAAGTGTTTAAAAGAAACATTTTAAGAATCTAAAAAATACACCTTGAGTGCAGTGTCAACATTTGTTTTTGACTTTGGTGAAGTAGTTTGTCATCTTGACTCAAGAAAGTTACTGCCTGTGGGGACACGTTTGGATTTCTTTTAGAAAATGGGGAGTTTTTGTTGGAGCAACGTTCAGTCAGATACACAGACCCTGATAAGTGAGGGCTGGAACAGAGAGAGGAAGCATCAGAGAACAGCGGGCTGGATGAATTACTCTTGCTGCCTAATGCCTGTGACTCTGGCTCTCAGACTTTGTCTCTCTCACTTCAAGCGCCGGTGTGGAGATATTTAACGGCACACTGGTTTGACCGGCTCGAGGTGAATCTGTTGTTTTTTAGGCCCGTTAGAGCTGTGTAGTTGTCCTTGTGTTGCCATTGCTAGCTAGAATACCAATTATTACTTGCTCGCTCACTCTTTGAAGGCCTGTTGGTGAAGTGTGTTGCTGTGAGTGACCGTGCAACATTGCCAGTAAACAAGGTCAGATTTCTGTCTTTTTAGCCAACCTCAGCTGCAGACCGCTATATGGGTACAAACCCTGATGTTGCGTACGGTGCTGAAGAGTCTGGTCCTGTGTTTCTGATGTACTCCCCTGGTGCTGAGCTGAACTGAGCACTGAGGAGGCAGGGTGACCTTGGTGCGTTGCAGAGGCTGCCAGCGTGATTATGGTAATTCCCAACCCCCCCCCATCCCACCCCACTGTCAACTCTTCTGAGGTGACACCGATCTCACTTCCTCCACAACCACCCCCCCCACCCCCCTGCAGCCCCGCTGATAACAACACTGAGGGAGATGAATATTTCTACTGTAATGCAACCTAATTGAAGGTAGCCCGTTGTGTGGAGCGAGCCCACTGTGTTTACGGGTGTCCATTTGCATCGACTGTGTGAAGCCTATATCGAGGACGGCAATATTTGTCGCATTACACTCGGTTAGATTCAGGAGGAGTCTATTTCTCTGCTCCGTTTAAATTACCTTTACTTTGGTGTTTAGTTTCTCCAATAAAGAAGCACATCACACTCGCTGTAGCCACCGCCGTGGCTTCATAACGTTAAGCACTGGAAGTGATTTCATGCTCTTTTTCATTGGGATGTAGAATTTGAGTCCAATATCAAGTCCAAGGTCAGCTATTGTGCTTGTTAGCTGAAAGGCAGTCGTGAGTGATAACCGCTTTGGTCGTGACAGGAATACAGCTTTTTGTATAACAGCTCTTCTTATAGAAACACAACTCCAGGAGCACATTTGCACGTACGCTCACTAATTTCCAAATTGTGTCTCTTTGCTTCTTCAGTTAAAGGCATGCTTATATGCCCGCACACATGCACCCAGATCAGATATGATTATACTTTTCCACTAACGGCTGGTGCTGTGCTCCTCGTCTCTCGTCAGCTCGGAGGATGTGACTTGCGGAGACTATTGATTTTTCCTGATGCCCCCTGGGCTCTGGGGTAGCGTACATATTATCATATTTTTCCCCATGTGGCAAATTTGGACAGGGCAGAAAACTGGTAAATAAACCGAATCAATCTCTACGGAAACCAAGGGCAAGGTGTGTTTACAGTGGCCATGTTGGCACACTGTGAAAATGATGAATTGTATTCGTTCCTCCAGGCCAGAGCTTGGCATTGATGACGCTGATTGTTTTCATGTTCCCTTTTTGTTGTGTATATGTAGACATGAGGGGTCTTGGTTAATATTGTGTTCCTCTTCCCTGCTCATCTGCTTTGACTGCAGTGCATGAGCACAAAGGGTTTGCTTCCCTCTCGCCTGCGCTCCAGCAGGGCACGAGGAGATGGATGGAGATGTTAGATTGGATGAGGACTGATTGCAAGTCGTGCTTCTCCACTTTAATGAAAGCACCAGCGACGCAGATATTTCCCTTATCGCTTTCTGTCTGGATCACACAGACGAGTCCATCTCCTTCAAAGGTAGAAAATATCTTTAATAGAGCGCCCCTGCTCTGACAGTACTATTATAGTTGAAATGAGGCTTTGAATTGGATGCCACTCTATTAAATGACATTTGAAACGATGAGCTTTTCAAATAGACTATAAAATAGATAAAACACCATGTGACAGATGGTCTGCCTCCAGGTGAGTCACCCTGACATTTACTTATTATTACTCCAGTCACCTGCATACAGTGTCTGCTCATATACCAAAAGCAAAAAAAACTTTTTGACGCACGAAAAAGCAATTAGTTGCTGCAGAATTAATATGAAATTATTTTGATAATCAATACATCATTGAAGTCATTTATACAACAAAAATGTGTGTGAGAGAAGATGAGAGAGAGAGAGAAGGGTATGACGCACAACAAAGGCCCCATAGCTAGAATCGCACCCAAGACATTGTGGTAATATGATGTGCTGTAACCACTGGGCTACCAAGGCGCTCCTTGATTAGCTAAATGAATAGAATCTAGAGCCCTATTTATCTTGTAATTGAGCAGCAGTGTATTTAAAAAATAACGAAAACTAAAACGTGTAGTTATGATGACATGCTTGCACTCTTAGTGTGCGTTCTGTGTCACCTTTCCTCGCGCACTCACTCACTCCACTCTTTCCATCCGTCTCCCTCGCTCCTTATTTGTGCTTAGTAAATAAATCTGATCAGGCATTTCCCCAGTTTATTAGGCAACAGAGGCCGCCCTGTGACTGCAGGGGTGCTGACTACAGCACATCTCTGTGCCGGGCCACAAAGATTTAATGCATACAAGATGGATCCGTCTGAGGCGTCTGGAGGCAAATACTGCAACGTGAATCTTAAAGGCAACAATCCCATCGTATCAACGGGCAGAGGTTTCTCTTACTGATGCTGTCCTCTGAGCGTTTTACTTTACTATTAAAAAGATGAAATGGTAATCATGATGGAATCAACTGAATTTTTTTCTTACATATTCTTTCATGTCTTATAATAAAACATGACAAAATAAATGTAAGTGGTTTATCCTTGTAGCTTATACCAACAGACTAAATAAATGAAACAAACACAGCAGGGGGTTGACAGATTTGCTTGTATGAAATACTGACTCAATCACCTGAATAAATAAACACACGATGTCCATTAATTGTCCTCTCCTGAGTAATTTATTGGCTGGCCAACCAAGAAATGCAAATCAATGAATATTAATGTACTCAGACATCTATCTGCGCGACATGTTTACAAATTAAGTGTTAGGTGATATGTAATTTTGCTTCCCCGATTACTGTCTTAACTCCTGACTAAATATGTTTTCATTATGGTGTCTGTGGGTTAAAGCCGCACTAATTCATATTTTTATATTAACATACCGAGCAGCTGTTTGTAGCAAAAAAAGCTTGCAATAAACTGATGAACATAGTTGAGCATTTAGCAGTTAAAGAGCCAAATATTTCCCTCAGGAGTTGATGAAAACCAAACGGAACTAAAAAAAAAACGAGTGAATATTGGATTTACATTCGCTGGGTTGCCTGAAGCACATCTCCAAATGAATACTGATGTTTTTTTTAGTATCAGCTAGATGTGTAAATAGTAAACTGCTTAAATATCTACCATATCAACTTCATCGACTGAGTATATGTCCATGTTTACAGCTTGTTATGCTGCCTCCAAAAAAATCAATAAATGCAGGTTTAACTTGTGGGTATGTATCGCCCACTTTTACACAAAGCAGTGAATGCATTCCAAGACAAGTTCTGAATTCAATAAACATGCAATATGATAAAAAGCATCTAATGTACCATATGTTTCCTAATTGTTGTCCTATAAACATCTTTTCGACAAAATGTGATCATTAGAAATCAGCTACATTTCTCCAGGGACTCTTGATAGAGTTTAAATAGACTCAGTAATCACAGTTGATAGCTACCCACACATACAAACTCTAGAAAGCACACAGTGAAAAGGTTTGTAAGTGTTTGTGCAGAGGCATATTTTCCAAGGATTAGAGGATTTTTTTTATTGTAACATTTACTTTGCTCCAGCGCAGCCTCCACTGGAGTGGCTACAGAGAGGCGCAGCCTCGGGGGCTGTCAAACCCCGGCCATGGATCAGCTTACCATCCCTTGTCTGCACCTTATCCCCGAGAGACTGAAAATACAAAGTTGACCCATAGCTTAAGGGCAGCCTGGAGTAACAGTAATGGTGTAGCTAGTTTAGCTTGACAGAGAGGCTCAGATGTCGGAGCTGCATTGGGGATTATACTGCGGTAGATCACAGCCCTGAGTGTGGGGTTGATTTATACTCCACACAAAGTACATCATTTTCACTGTCTACACTGCGGTGCACTTGTGGATGTTGCAAGCTCACAAAAAGATTTGAGGATGTTGATGATGACTTCAGGATTGCAACAATAAATAATCTGCGCATGAGATGGAATGTGTCAGCTCGGCGCTAAAATAATCGCACAACTCACGTCTCAGCCACTGCTGAGTGCTAGAATCCTAAATCTTAAATCCCCCTTAAGCAGGAGAGCCCACATGACAGGAGTGTTTAATATTCATACTGTATATGGGAGCCTCTCACCAAAGCAGAGCGTGCAGGAGGCGAGAGCCGTTTGTTTCCTCCCTGTGGAGCCCAGCTCTTCCTCTGTGCCGGAGGTCTCAGGTTGTCTTCTCCTCTTCTTCACCCACAGATGGTTGTGTCACATCCCTGAACAAGTGTCTCCAATGAAGAGGTGATCCTGGCTGGTGTTAACTGTCATGTTAGAAACCGAACGGCTCTTAAAAGACTCTTAAAGCTGCTTTAATTAACACATCTAATCAACACATTTTAATCAAGTTACAATGTGTAATGTGGAGGGGGGTTGATGGTCGAGGGTTTCCCCCGAGTCTGCTGTTCCCCTCAGCAATGAGCTTTAACTTATTGATTTCAACCCTTTAGTTTTAGTGTTACTGCCCACAATTTTACTTTGATGATTCACTCCCACCGCTCTCAAAGCATCGTTTTCAGCTGCAGATGGCAACTGTTTTCGACAAAAGAAGCTCTAAAAACTCACTACAAATGGAAGCCAAACAAACCTATCTAAAGGTAGTGATTAGCTGGTAGCTGGTATTTTCCCCAAGAGTTGGTGGAGAGACGGACGAAGCTAAAACAAGAGTGAATATTGGACATCAACATCCTCAGGTGGCCAAAATGTGTCTGTAGGCTAGTGTTTGTTTGCATATTTACTAAATCAACTTTATAAGGTGATAATAAGTTAGTGTTATAGAAGAAGTACAGTGTCATTCTGCCTCCACAATATTTTATAAACTAGGAGATGTTGAGAAAATATAAATTTTTTACTCAACACTTCAATATATACTAGAAGACGTTACTTTTTTTATAGTTATCTTTATTATTCACTTTGTTAAAGCAGGAAAATAAATTAAAACTTAATTGTACTGAATTAAGAGCAACAAAAGACAAAATTAACTCACAAAACCCTCGACATATCTCTCATATTCTATCTATATTTCATCAATACATCTCCCAGCTCCACTGCTCTGAAGTAGTAAAGGAACTGAAACAAATTGTGAAGCTCCAGAAAGGACTAAAAAAAGACCAACTCAGATGTTGATGCTGCTCCAAATTTCAATTTCCCTTCACTTTGAAGAGATCGGAGACCACATACTGTATGCTACACTGTGTAATTGCAATTTTGTGGAACCTCTAAAAATGGAGCACTGTAAATCTCCTCAAATCTTCAGCTGAAGCGCCAACCTTCATATGCCCCATAAATCGGGGCATATGAAGGACTCAGGATCGCGCTCTGATTACCATCTGTCTTTCCATGATCATCACTGCCACCACGGGCTGACGAGGCGTTCGTTAAGACGATGTTTACTCTGTGCGGCCCCACAACGCACGCACACACACACACACACATAATATGAATGTTAAAACATGCATTATAGATCTGAGATCACAACTCCAGCAAACCCCAGCTGTGATTAAAAATAGACTGTTTTGTTTTATCAGTCCTCTCCGCTTCCCTTATCGGCTCATTCGCATAATTAATAGTGGCTGACGCTGTCCTCATGAGCAACTGCAACTGGGATTTCTCCTGCTTGGAATTCTGTCCTACTTCATATAGTGTCACTGCAACCTGGTGGATGCACTGTGCTGCATTTGGGATTATAGCTTCATACACTTTCAAACGCACACTGACTGCTGGAAACAGCTGCTGGCTGCATTCTGTGTGGTCCATTTCTTTGCCTTTTGGTTGAGTGTATTTTTTGTTATTCTCATTAAAAACTGGACATACGTTACACTGAGATACACGGCAATGGACATGGCAAAACGTTTCCTTTTTCTACCTTGGAGAACGCACACACAGCAATGTGACAGACCAGTGTGAGCTCCAACACTGGTCTGTCACATTGCAGTCAAGTCCCACAACTCTTCAATCATCTTGCCTTGACCAGGGAGGCAGTCATGTGACCTATAGATCACCATAGATAGCACAAATATACATTATACTATCAGCATCCTTTTTAAATAATATACTATTAACAAAAAGGTAATATCCCGATACCTAAACGACTGATACTGAGTACCGACACAACACCAGTTTTTGATTAATCATTTATTAGTTATAAAATTTAACATAAATATTTAGCAGTTTGAATGATGAGAATTGCTGCGCACTAAAAATACATTTTAGTGACAAATGCAAGTGACAAATAATTGTCCTATGATTTTAGATACCCCCCTGAAATTTAGCAATTGAGGCTTTCAGGGGGTCTCAAGTGTCAATCAATGTATTTCACATTGAGGAAACAATAGGAAAAAATAGTTAATATTCAATATTTTCACCCATCAATGTGTTTTGATGAAACACTATAACAATAAATAACGTTTTTTTGTCAGTCCCTGAAAATTGAAGAGCAAAAAGCATTGTAGACTTACAAATTTGCACTGACATTCAATATTCATACCTGATTAAATCTGAGGTAGAAGAGGCTGTTTGAAACCTTTTAAGGAAAGAATGAGTTTTCAAATGGCCTTACTCCTTCAAATAGTATGAAAGGCAGATGCAATGTGATTAACCAGAGGAATTGAAAACAGTGTGTAAAGTGCTCACACCAAGAAAGTAAAGGACAAGACTTCAACATCAAATAACTGCTTGAAAATGATTATTGTTCATACATAACACTATTAATTCCTTTAACAGAGATGCAGTTATAATATACTGCAAGTGTGCAATCACTTTTCAGTACAGTGTGTCATCATAATGTTCACGTCGTTGTCACTGCACTTTTCATATTCTAACTTTTTAAACAGCACATTTGGCTTCTGTCCACTTCCACATATCCCAGATTACATTTTGCTCATGAATATAACATAATCTTTAGAGCACACAAAATTGGAAGTGATCCTCTTCAGTGAGGTTCGCCCGTGTTCTCCTGACCTCACTTTGATCAGAGATCATTCTTAGATGGACCTTTTTTAATTGCAGCATCCTGAAGGAAAATCCAATTAGGAAATAGTCCATTTCAGTTCTTTACCATTTTAATATAATTTGTCAGCTGCAGCTTTAGCAGACTGCTCGTCTACAGGAACAGCCTTAATAACACAGAGCACATGTATGTGAGTGTGTTGTGTGTTCTGGATGTAAATTTAAAGGGCATGTGAGGGTGATTTTTACTCAGAAACTTTTATAGAAATGCTCCTCGGATGGTGACTTGAGCTGCTGCGTGATGAGTAATCTGACTCCCTTTGTTTTGCCCCTCTGCTGTCCTTTGCTCTGTCTCTTTCTCTCTTCCTAACAACACACACACACACACACACAAACTGCGTTGCTACTCTCCCTTTCTTACATCTACGCTCCTAATGTCACTCTCTCTCTCTCTCTCTCTCTTTCTTTGTGTGTCTCTGCAGGCTCGCTGACGGTGTCCATCACCGACATGCGTGCTCCAGTGGTGGGGGGCTCCGGAGGGGTCTACGCTCTGTGCTCAGCGCATCTGGCCAACGTCGTCATGGTAACTGTCATCATCATTGCCTCCATTGTTGTGTTTGAAAGCAGTTTTCAGTGGTGCCGAAATGTCAGAGCCATCCACGTGGCGTGAGATGGACACCCACCACACTATATAGCTACTATGCTGTGTGTGTATGTGTATGTTCTTCTTTTGACAATAGATGTTTGTTGCAGGTTTTCTCTGCTAGTCATCACATCGATTTGATGCCTATATCAGCTTTTGGATATATGCCATTGAATATTCCATGTGACCTCTTTGGAGAAGCTCTTTG
Organism: Anarrhichthys ocellatus; assembly: GCF_004355925.1. Classification (NCBI taxonomy): domain Eukaryota; kingdom Metazoa; phylum Chordata; class Actinopteri; order Perciformes; family Anarhichadidae; genus Anarrhichthys; species Anarrhichthys ocellatus. The sequence continues at coordinate 10,686,525 of NW_022280034.1, forward strand.
AACTTTGTTGAGTAGCTTATTCCACCACAACATGTTTTCACTGTGCTTGCCGTTCGTATCGATGAATCTAAAGTGAACTGGCTTCTATTAATTATTGAGACTGTGTTTATTTACGTCCACTGAACAAACAAGTAGTGGATTCCCTTGATATGCTGCTCGAGAGCTTTTTTTTTTTTTTTCTCAGTATTTATTTGTTTATGTCAAAAGGTTTGTATGTGAAATGCCTTCCACATTCTCTCCAACTCTCGAGGCGGTGTTACATCTGACGAATCACTTTAACTAACGTTGCTGTTCACCGTGGGCAGCAGCGATGCCAGCGGGGATAGAAATCAAAGTGCACCGACAGGCCTTAAGCAAAGACTCTGTAACTGTGTGCTCTGAGCAGCTAACAGATAGTTTATTTCGTCTCTTACGCTTGATGCCTGTTTGTAGCTGGGAAATCCTTCAAGGCGCGTCTTAGTTCTGCTCTGATGATTTTGTGTTTTTGAAGGAAATCTTGAAACCTTGTCCGGTCTCGTCCTAGTAAACTCCCAGCCATCTCGTCATCATCCATTTCACTCAACAGACATTTTCAAGCGTCGCTGTGAACATGACGACCCAGAAGTCACGCAGCTCCAGCTAAAACATATTGGAACCATGTAGTGCGCAAATTCAGCTTTGCAAGAAATATTTGGCCTTACGTGTTTCGTTTTTATATTTGTGTCTTCTGATCAGCAAGCACTCTTTCTTCGAGTCTCTGAATGATCCCCTGCACCTCACACACACACACACACACACACACACACACACGTATGCAGATTACCTCAGCAAGTCTCCATTTCAATGTCGGCAGTGGGACAACTAGATGTCTAACAGACCAAATGGATTGGCTGTCGTTTGGTTTAAGATTGCCCTTCTCCTCATGTGAGAGAGGAGTCACGTCAAAGCAAATTGCCTTCCATCAGAGAGCAGCATCACCACATCACGCCCAGCTCAGACTTCCTCCTCTGCACTACTACGTTGACCTCTCCCCTCCATGATATTAATAATTTATTTGTGGAAATGTATAATCTATATATCCTCGCTTGCTTTTAAACGTATGGTCGGGGCAGGTTTTATTTATATTCTCCCGTCTTTAATTTTGCATGCCGTTCACCCTTTATTTTGGCCCTGGGTCTGGTCCTATTCCCACAACTAAGAACTTAAGGAGGGATGGGATTGGTACAATTTTTCATCCTAGGGAGTAAATGTGTTATTCTAACTCGGGATGCCATTATTCTTTTCCCCCGGAGAATCAAACGGCTATTTATTGGCCCATTTTCCCCGTCTGTTAAATTATCTTAGTCCTAATTAATGGAGTGCCACTAGGCTGGAACCAGTAAGTGGAGAGCAGCCAGGTGTATAATCGCGTCTGTGTGTAGTGTGAGTGCTGCTTCCTCTCTCTTTCAGGTCTTAATATGTCCAGAGGATAGAAACTGAAGCATTTCTTTTACTAATACACTCGTATCTTTGTTATGGCTGTTTGTGTCGTGATTGTTTATGCTGATGAGACACTTTTCGCTCTGTGTTGCAGAACTGGGCCGGGATGCGTTGTCCATACAAGCTGCTCCGCATGATCCTGGCGCTAGTCTGCAGTAAGTTGTCCAGATTTACTCTTAAAGCCTTGCACTTGTGTTCTCACTGTTGCTTTTTATGTTGAATATATATATAACTCTATCAATGAATTGCGATTGGGCATAACCCTATTTTTTAGCATATTTAATGTCTTCACACCTGTTCACAATACAAATGTCTCAGAAACAGACATGCTACTCAAGCTGGGTGAGAGGCTCCATGATTAGACATGTTGCTTTGTTTTCAAAGCATTTGAGTCGTACCACTTGTCCGTTTTCTCTCCACGAGGACCGATACACTGTGACTTTCATTAGTGAGCAATATGTTCTATCCATCTGTCCCGAGCCTGACGCCCCCGAACTGAGAGAGCAGCGAGTCTCTGCTGCAATGTTTATTTTCTCCTCAGCGTTTTACGAACAGGGAATTCAGCTTTTCTCAATAAAATGTGACACATCGTTTTTGTGAGTACTGTTACGACTGAATTAACATTTGCTCTGGTTTTATACTATGTGTTAAGCATTTTTTTCAGCGAGGACTCTGGAGAACGGCAACAAACAGCAAATAACATTTGAAAGCAATTTTTTGAGTAAAGATCCATTTAAATCCTCCTGTGAACTTTCTTTGTCTGCAGAAGTAGACTTTGATAAAAGACCTACTTCACTACACAGTATAGCTCAACTTTAGGCAATTATATGAAGTCAACACCGAGCTAGGCCCTTTAAATGTGGTTTTACAAATTACTTCTTTTCTTAGAAGGATGATGAAAAATGTTATGATTTTAAATAAAGTATAAGTTACAGGGAAAGCCAGATAAACTCGTCGAAAAGTTGCACACCAGTGAAACCAGAAAACACAGTATTTAACTCTGACTTTATGACGGGGATTTGGCTTTTGAAATCTCAAATTTATTAAATGTACTTAATTTAGGATACGTAGATTTTCTTACCTTCGGACATAGCCAGGCCAACTGTTTCCAACTGTTTCCAGTCTTTTTGCTAAGCTATACGCTAACCAGCTGCTGTAGCTACATGTTCACCGTGCAGACATGAGAGTGGTATTAAGCTTTCCATCTGAAACTCTGCCAAAAAAAAAAATTCTCTTCAAAAGCCATGATGGAATAACAGGACGGTGGTGTGGTCTGATGTCCTCACAGCAACAACCATGAGCAGATACTAAGGAGGTTCTGTCTTTCATCTCTCCCCCGCAGTGAGCTCAGAGGTGGGTCGTGCAGTCTGGCTTCGCTTCTCACCGCCGCTGCCCTCCTCGGGGCCCCAGCCCAGCTTCATGGCACACCTATCGGGGGCCGTGGTCGGTATCAGCATGGGGCTTTTGATTCTGCGCAGCTACGAGGAGAGTCTGCAGAAGCAGTGCTCCTGGTGGGTCATCGTCTTCTCCTTTATCACCTTTCTCCTCTTCGCCATCTTCTGGAACATCTTTGCATATGAGCTGCTGGGGGTGCAGATACCACCTCCTCCCTGATGAAGGCCCCCCCCCCCCCCCAGGGATTACAGTAGCAACAAGTACAGGTGAAAGTCCCTCAGATCCATTTCAAAGAGCATTATATCTTTTTATATATACGTTGAAAACTCATCCACATTACCAGCACTAAACTTTGAGTGAACGTTTTCTCATCAACCGTTTCTTTCTGCGTCTTTCATTTACGGAAAGAAGAATCTGAGTTGATGACACATGCCTGTGGTTCAAAGGAAAGGGAATTAAAGGGAGGAAAGCAGTGTGTATGCTTTGGCGGTGACGATGCTGACCACACGCTATATGAGAAATGTTCCGTCTCTGAAGGTCAGAGATCAGGATCAGCTGCAGCAACGCCCCCTAAACTTTGCTTGTAGCACTTAAGCAGAGTTGATGGCTGAATCTGAGACCTTTTGGCTGTGCTACAAATCAGAGCTGCAACTGCTTTTAATGAAGAACTAAAGGAGAATTTCGGGAAGAGCACATTTATTTCTGGTGGCAGCAATCAAAAAATACAGACGCACCAATGCAGTATGATTGCTGATATGAATATTTTGAATTCACAGCCCTGCTGCAACTCACAGGGACTGTGACTTTTTGCTGAATTGCTGACACACTGATTCAAAACAAAAAAAACAACGAACAGAACGTTTTCTTCAAATTGAGCTGCTAAGCAGGATCTCCTGCCCAATTATAAAACATCAGTCAAAATTCTTTGCAGTGCAAATGGCTTTCCCAGAGCAGTTGTAGGAAGAATGGAGTAAAACGTTTTATGTGGATTGTGTCATCTACAAGGAGTACCTTAAGGTTAGAGGCATCACCGTCATTTTCATTTCATGGGGTCTGAAGACATCTGTTTTTTTTTAATGTTATTTCCAAGACATAATACCAACACTGTGGATACGGACTCATAGTTCACACAACATAGACAAGACGTGAAGATAGGAAATGAAAGTGACCACGTGACGGGAGAGAAAAGAAAAAAGAATATCACGAGTAAGGGGATCGCTGAAGATCCCTGGATAGTCGACACTTCAGAGAGTGAACTCCTCTTGTTGCTGTTTCAAACTAACCACCAACTTGCTTAGGCGCACAGTGTAAAATATGCCATGTCATGCTCCGTGGCTCTCAGCGAGACGAGGACACACACATACTCTGCCTGTTCTCGCTCTGACAGACTGAACTGGGGAGGGCAAGGATGTGTCATCACCTGACCTCTGACCTTTGTGTCCCATAGGGCATTGGGGTCTCTCTGTCAGGCCCAGTCTATACCTCAGTTTCTCATTCTTAGGGACTGTATACTTTTGTAAAGGAATGTACCTATAAAGAAGAAAAAACAGTGTTATTAAGTTGTCCCCATTTTTCATTTGATAGTGGATGTGTATAATGTATGTTCATAACCAAGAGTATATTTATTTGTATTTTTTTCCTCTTTGAGAGGGAAGAGAGAAACGTTTCAAATGGTGCAAAATTAATGCTATGATTGTTGTTCTTCTGATAACTCCTGTAAGGCTTTGATCCTCTGAAAAATAGTCTATGTGGCAGAATCCCCTGGTTTGTTAGATGACCACCAATGACTCGAGCTTGATTTTATAAATCTTTAGTGCTTTACAAAAATAAGCCATAGAAAGAACTAATTGGAGAGGGTAAAAGAAGAGGAAGATAGCTACAGTGCAACTTTGTTCTTCAGTGTGATCAAACCTCATTTCTTCATTGTGAATATTTAACAGGTGAGGTGGAAGAAGACAAACTGTGCAAGTATGAGCCTGTGAAACTCTGGACTGTTTGAGATATTTTCATGTAGCGAGACTCATTCCACAGCTTGTTCGCCAACTTGTTTGTAGTCGATGCAGCTTCATTTTGCAAGTGCCCACATCTCCGAACTCTCCCCTGCAGCGCGCAGAAGCCTCGCTGCAGCTCTTCTTTTGCAAATAGCAAATTATGGACGAAGCTTCTGTCCTACTTTGTCTCCAGAGTGATTCAAGCTTTTTGGAGAGCTGAGGCGAGGATAGCAATTACACTTACTCATGCTATGTTCCCGTTTTTCAGTTTTTCAATCAATAATTCATTTGAATGTCCACTGGCTGCCTGGAGGGAAAAAATGTTATGCATTTGCCAATTTTTGATAGTTGGTCATAAATACAGTCCTCAGCATTTGCTTCCACGTGAAACTGTCGGAAGTAACAGAAGACTCTGTGTTAAATGAGGAAATCCGTATGAAATAGACAGAAAAAGCCATTTTCAGATGCATTAACAACAGAAAAGATCAGCCAATACGTGGTAATAATGGATCTTTGAGAGAAACCCTTGTGCATACTTGGAAATATTATTGCTTGGTATAGCAAAGATGCATCGCTGAATAATGCATACATGCCCTGTTAGCCTATAATGAAGATGAAGAGGATGCCTGAGAGGAGGTTAATGTGCCTCTTTACTTGAAGATTCATAGTGAAAAGGGCTAGTGAATAGCTGTTTTGTAGAACACATTAACTGTGAATATTACCCCTCCTGGAAGTACATGCAGGATGAAAAGCAAATGCTTGTGAATTCTTGTTGCCCCGAAAAAGATACTCAACTATGTACTCCTCATATAAGGTGTATTATTATTATTAAATATCTTCTGAAAAAAGCAGACAATAGCATCATAAACAGGAGAGAAAAGGAGCAGTGTGTGTATCTTAAATTACCAAGTGCATGGGGAAACTTTTCAGGAGTAGCTTGTGTGTGTGTCTCTGTCAGCCAAATCTCACAGTACCAACGCCTCCTAAAATATGCCACCTCCTGTCTGATAAAAGCCTTCTCCTGCTCTCAGACAGCATCTTCAAGGAAATGAGTGATTGAGGCCTGACTCACATCATCTGGCTTGACAGTATGTGTCGGTTTATGGTTTGTGAGGGGTGGCGGGACAGCGGAAACAACAGTGTCGGCACTCATCATAAAACCTCGGCAGCGTACATGCCCGTGTCACGACACCCCTGGTGTCAGGATGATGATGCATGGCTGTTGCGGGGATACACCGGAGCCCAAGGCTAGGACGTAAACAGGATATCTTCCTTCAATAAGTGGATCTGACAGGCTACATGATGTTAATTGAATTGCTGCCTTTTGAGTGACACATTTGTTTTCAACAGCATAAGAAAGGCACCGGGAGAGATTGGCATGAGCTGAACTTGCAGACTATCAATAACATGTGATCCATCACTTTGTGTGATCCACACGGCCCCTCTTGATTGGTTTCTATACAGCCATGACTGCGATACGAGGTGATGTTAACAGGTCAGAGCCAACTCATTTGAGTCTCATTCATACATGAACCCTTGTTGGTGTGACTGCACACAAGCTACTGTTCATTTCCGTGCTCGTCTGAGTCAAAAAAAATTCATTTTTCTGCTGTTCTTATTTCCTGTTCCTGTGTTTTGTCATATGTGGGCTTTTCTTTTTGCACTTCTGATGATGCAGTTAACTGACATGTTGCCATGTGCCATATTCTCTACTGCCATAAACATTCTTTGATGCTTTTTTACCTCCCTATGCCAATCCATTGTGCTGTTATGCCCAATGCCTTTTTATCGTATATATGCGCCCAAATCTAAGCACCGGGCAGAAAGGCTGCTTTGCCGTGTGGTGTATTATTTTACATGATCATGCACAGAATCCATAAGAGACATTGATGTTAGTATATACAGTAGCTGCTCAGAACTGCTGCTCACCAACTAGCCGGCCAGGTTGCCTTTTCTTAGTGTTTATTGCTACTTAGATGTATATCTCACTGCAGGACTTTGCAGGTAAAGCAGGCTACTGTAGCTCCAGGGATGGAATTGTTCTGAAAAACAAAGACGTTGAAACCTGAAATGCTGATTTCGGGTTCCAAGGCCCCCCAAATGTACAGACTATAGTTCTCAAAATATCCTGGATATTGATGCATTAACATGTTTAATGTGGTCAGATTTAAGGGTATATGATCTGGTTTGGAACAGAGAACATTACTAAAGTCTTTGTTTCCCAGTTTCTAGCTTTGGTACGGATTCTTTTCATGTTCCCAGAAACTGTCTGAGCCACTCGGTGTAATGCAAATATCAACAGGACGTTTCTTAAAATGAGTCGTTTCCCTCTGAAGGTTTAGAATTCAAAAAAAAAGAAAAAAAACAAAAGTCATATCTGTGCTGCTGTGGTAGTTTTTCATGAGCTGCTTACTTGTATTGATTAAAATGGTGCCAAGCTTACGAGGTTCAATCTCTCAGACTAGACGAGAGGTTGTACCAACACAGCGTTTACAAAAAGAATAAGCAGAAGCTATTTTTCTCGGTCATCAGGAAACTAAAGGAAAACTAAATTTACATATGGATAATTTATATCAAAGTCCTCATTAATTATTTCACAATCTATTGTACTTTTTAAATGTTCTGAACGGAACCATTTTATATTGTATATATATGAATATATTTTGTTTTATTTTGTACTGTTCATTGTACTTTGCTTTAATTTAGAAACTATAAATAAAGAACAATACTGTGGCAACGTCAAACTGCTGTTTTTAGTGTTTCAGCACAAAACCATTATCATTGTGCTGCAACTTACAACTGTATGACTGGACTACATGATACCAAACAAAAAAAATGCAAATACTCTATATACTCCATTTGATATAAAGGCTTTATTATTTTGGAAAAACACAAAAAAAAAAAAATCTGACAAACAATAAAGCAAGTGTAAAAGATACTGTGCACTATTTGTTTTTATCTTGTTTTGAGCTTCTTTGTTGGTCTCTGGTCAGTGTCGGCATCCGAGCTCTTCACCTTCACATCGACCTCCTTTAGAAGTGGGAGCTGGTGCTGTTTGGCTGTGGTCAACGCCCACAAACACAACTCCAGCCTGTGGGGCGTCCAGTCCTGCTGGGGATCCACTGAGAGGGGAGGCCAGAAACCACAATCAAAGTAGAGTTCATGTGGCTTTTATTTTCTTTTTACACTGATATTAAAAAGGTATTTTTATGTTCACCAGAGTGTCCTAAAAATAATTATAAATATAAAATACATTTAAATGTTTTTTTTTTCCTTCTGAAAAGGGTAAAAAAAAGCAATTCCTTTTGATGAAATGTTGAACAGCAATAAAAGATTAAATCTTCCACTTTTTATAGGCACTGTGAAAGTTTGAATAAAACTGTTTAAAAGGGAGAATAAAAGTTACAGTGCAAACTACAAATGAATAGTCCCAAATGTAATTCAAATAAAAGGCAGTGGCAAATGGAAAGGTCGTATGCCTCGATTTAAAAATAACAATTGTTTTCTTGAAGTTCAGACATGTGGTGCATAAAAACTGAGCACTGCCTCTCAATGTTTTAACCCTGGGGACGGTAAGCAAATACTGCATAAACTAATGTTTTATTTATTAGTAGCTTCATATTTCGTGTGCTGTATTGACAATATGGATGCACCCACATCTCTTGTGTGCCCGTCATTAGCTCACCTTTGTTTAGTTTTTCAGTGCACTCGACCATTTTGCCCAAGTAGAGAGTGTAGTGCTTGGCTGTGTATTGGATGGGCTTTAGTCCTGGTACACTCTCCATGGCTTCATCGGACATGAAGGCAGCCTGTTCTGGAGCTCCTGCTGCCAACATAGCTGGATCAAAATGGACAGTCAGCCCCCAAGCCATGCTGAGTGCATCCATGAGGTGAATACAAACTATTTATACATAGCAGGGAGTCCCGGCCACTCAATCCGCCAGTGTAAGGACGACTCTGTGCACTAACTGAGAAGGCTTTCACTTTGTGCTTTAAAAAGTATCACACAGATGTTTTATCAATAGGAATACTTTTATCAATTTGCTGAAAGCAGAATCGATACAGTGTCTTCAGAAACAGAAGGGAGACGCTGTGCTAACCTGAGGCGGTGGCCGGGCCTACGCCTTTCAGGGAGCTGAGCTCTGCGATCGCTGCCTGCACATCAGGCAGGAGGCTGAAGGCCTTTCTGGAACACGTCTCCACGGTGTCCTCACTGTTGGAAGCCACCAGCTGCTGCAGCCTCGGCCTGAACTTCCCCCTCTGCAGGAAAGCATACGGGGCCACTCAAGGACACAGCTGATGCACCGTAAGCGCTAGTGCCTCTTCATAGCTAGCCATCAAAGCTATATGTTTGAGGGAATATTTACTGACAAAAGCTTTTGTTGTGGGTGGGTTAAAGCTCCTTGGTGTTATGATGATTTAATGTCTAGACAACACTTACAGTGAGCTTCCACTCCATCAGTTTCACCAGCTCTGGTTGAGTGACATGAATGTCAGGTCGACTTGAAATGAGTGTAGGCAGCTCCTCTTGGTACCTGACCACAGATGAACGCAGGTTAGGCTCAGTTACCGTCAATCTTATTCTCAAAGCGAAGGTTGAGTCAACTTAATTAATTAAACACATTTCATATACAGTGATAACCATATATTAATTTGTCTGCATTCATAAAAAAAGACACTAAACCTTTTGTGCCAAATACAATCCTAACTCAAGGTCCATTTACTAGCTTTTTTCCAGATCTTTATCATGTGGCCTTCATCAACAAAAGGGAGTTTTCTCAGTTATCATGGAAATAACTTACATGAAGGAGAAGTACCGTCATGAAATCATAAAGCTAAAATGTCAACAAATCCATTTCCACTACAGCTGAGCAAACCCTCTCTGATGATGAAGTCCCTGTGATACAGTTGAAAGCCCCAGAAAAGGCTTTTGAGTGGACCATGAGTTGGGATTGTTTTGTCAAACTTCTATTTCCTGGTCAAGAATGAACTTTGATGCTTAAACTTTGATGTATTGTGAATGACTCAGAGATAAATCAATTGCATAAAATACCGGAAGTAAGATTTACTACAGTGTGAAATGTTACATCCTCAATTCAGTGAACTTGAATGTGGTTTTTGTAACTGTTGCTGTTAGGAAAAAATGATTTACCACTTGTCGAGGTTCAGCAGCTTTCCAGGTTTCTTGCTTTTGGACTTTGCCTCCACTACATCCCAATATTTCCCATACACACTCCTCCATGTGGCTGGGTCCTCACAGGCAAACAGAGCACTCATGTCAACAGAGAGCTCTCACCATCACCTGCAAACACAGACGACCGTAATCTGAATGTCAGTTTGTAAAACCTCTGTTCTACAAGAATGGACTTCAGCATTACACCATTTAACATGCGATAGTATTTCACCTTCCTGCTGAAACAAAACAAAAACAGGGCCCGATGTTCTCTATAAACTACTGAACGAATTGTAGTCGCGTAAACGTGGCGATGCCTCTGTTATGAGGTACGGAATTCCCGCGAGAAGATACCCGCGCAAAATACTACTTCCATTAGAGAAGAAGAAGAAAATACTACTTCCGGTGCCGCAAGCATTGAGCAACAATCTCAGAAGGTTTGTCCCCTGGAATACTTTGTATTGACTTTGCGTAGACACTGTCACCCACCAGGATATATATATATTTATGTATTTTACGTTTCTCTAACTGCCCGACGTACTTGTACAACTTATGTCGCGCGCGTTTCGTCTTTGCAAAAGTACTCGTTAGCTAGGTTAGCCAGCTAGAATTAGCATCACATTCCAGTCATGTTTGTGGTGCAAGTACACTGCAGAGCGAGTTTAGCTGTTTGAAGCCTTAACGTGAAGGAGCTAACGGATATACGTCACGTTATCTCAAATTTAACCCTATTTTTGAGGAAAATGAACGACCACCTACGCACGAAATCAAGGGTGTAACATTAGGTTACTGGTCAAGCTGAACATTTTTAAATTTTAATGCACATGTCACTGGAGTGAAAAGGCTTTCCCACTTTTGGGATCGCTCGTTTTGTTCCCCACTGCATCGTGAGCTTAAAACAGCTATTAATCAATCATTAGCACGAGGTAGAAGGTGATTGACACAAACCAAACTTCAGCGAAGGCGAATTCCAACACGATAGGATAGACAGGCCACACAGAGGTAAACAAACACTGATAATCTGACATTATTTAAATCTTGAAATCATAACATGGATGGAAATATAACTCTAAAGCAGGAAGGTGACAGACAGCCATTATATATAATTTCGGTAACCCCATGATAACGAGATAATATATTCTCACTACTAGTAACTTGGCTCTCATGGGAGCACATGAAGAGGACTCTGTGCTGCTGCAGACATTGATAAGGCCGGCAGTTCTTCCACAAGTAAGTACTGAAGCCGTTTCTTTGTCTAAAATGTTCAACATACATACATGTTGTACATACTGCCACCTCTCCTGCCCCCTGTGTCAAGTACTGTATATATATCTAACGTCGTGTAGTGCCACCTTCTGGTGGATTTTTGAACTGCCTTAAAAAACATTTTACATTCTGCTCCAATTTCTTTTAAAGTAGTGCTGGAAAAGCAGCAAAATCAAGTGCTGTTCACCTGATGCATCAGTGAAATCACGGTTGCCTGCTCCAGGAACATGGAGAAGATGTCGCGTGTTACCACAGCCCACAGCAGCAGTGCCATCAGTGGCCGAACGATGTTCTGCCACTTGGACGCACCGGCCAACGCCATCAGCGTGTGCCGGGATGCCACGCAGGTGGTGGTAGCCGGCCGCAACATCTTCAAGATCTACGCGCTGGAGGAGGAGCAGTTTGTGGAGAAGCTGAATCTACGCGTCGGCCGCAAACCCTCGCTCAACTTCAGCTGTGCGGACGTCATGTGGCACCAGATGGAAGAGAACCTGCTGGCCACGGCTGCCACCAATGGGGCGGTGGTCACCTGGAACCTGGGGAAACCCTCTCGTAACAAGCAGGACCAGCTGTTCACAGAGCACAAACGCACCGTCAACAAGGTGTGCTTCCACCCCACAGAGGTTTACATGCTGCTAAGCGGCTCGCAGGATGGCTTCATGAAGTGCTTCGACCTGCGCAAGAAGGAGTCGGTCAGCACTTTCTCAGGTAGAATATTGTGTGATAAGCAAGCATCAGATTATTACCATTAACTGAAATGCAGCTGCTGAGTGTTTTGCATGGGAGGAACTTCCTCTTAACAAGTCTTTACAGTGTTGTTTACTGGAAATCTTTTGAAATTATTTGCACACTTTAACTTTTCCCGCTCTCCCTTTGCCTCCAGGTCAGTCAGAGAGTGTACGGGACGTCCAGTTCAGCATTAAGGATTATTTCACGTTTGCTGCAACCTTTGAGAATGGCAACGTCCAGGTGTGGGACATCAGGCGGCCAGACCGCTATGAGCGAATGTTCACCGCCCATACCGGCCCTGTGTTCTGCTGCGACTGGCACCCTGATGACAGGTAAATTAAAATGACTTTGTGACACAAACCAACTGAGAAATCAGAGGTTTTCCTTTCTAAAGGTATCTTGGGTCAGGAGGGTGTTTTTTTTTTTTTCTATTATTGTTAATAGCGTTCTCCCTTTTGTTTCTGTTGTAGGGGATGGCTGGCGACAGGGGGCAGGGACAAGATGGTGAAAGTGTGGGACATGACCACAAACCGGGCCAAGGAGATCTATTGTGTCCAGACGATCGCCTCAGTGGCGCGGGTTAAGTGGCGGCCTGAGAAGAAGTTTCATTTAGCCACCTGTTCCATGATGGTGGATCACAACATCTACGTGTGGGACGTCCGCAGACCTTTCATTCCCTTCGCCACATTCGAGGAGCACAAGGATGTGACCACTGGTATTGTGTGGCGCCACCAGCACGACCCTCACTTCCTGCTCTCTGGCTCTAAGGACAGCACACTCTACCAGCACATGTTCAAGGACGCCACTCGTCCCGTGGACAAGGCCAACCCCGAGGGTCTGTGCTTCGGACTGTTCGGTGACTTGGCCTTCGCAGCCAAGGAGAGTCTGATCAGCAGTGACGCCAACAGAAAGCCTTACCCCGGAGGCGACCGGCGCTACCCCATCTTTTTCTTCAAGAAGCCCGACCCGACAGAACAGTTTGCCCATGTGTCCAGCGCCCTTAGTGTCTTTGAGACAGACTTGGACAGTAACTGCATGGACTGGTTTGTCAAGACGGCACAACTCTACCTCCTCTGTGGGAAGCCCTTTGCTGAGCTGTGTGATCACAATGCCAAGGTGGCCCGGGAGCTCAAGAGACCTCAGGTCAGACAGATCAATACTCCAACTAATCTATTCTTAGTGCTGTTGTTGCTGTCGTTTTTCTTTTCTTTTTTTTTTTTAAATAATCCTGTCGGTTTTGTTGTTTTCAATTTAAATGTGACCATGACGGATTAAGATTTATACAAATTGATAGACATATTACTGCAAAATAATGACTCATTTCAAACTTGTTAATTACAATATATATATTTTTCTTTTTCTTTTTTCTTTCTTTTCATTATCTATTAATCTATTGATTACTGATGATTTATTATTCGTTCTTAAAATATCAACAAATCGTAAAAAACGTCCATAAGTTCCTAGAGCCCATGCTGATGTCTTAACATGTATTTATAACACTTTACTTTCAATAGTAATGTGTTCTACAGTAATTGTGTTCGGCATGTGTAATCAATAACTTGTCTTCTTTTCTTTAATTCAAAGGTTTCCACAACATGGACCATGTTGAGAATTATGTTCTCTGACCCAGCAAACCCCACAACGCCCGGTCTGAACCACAGCCTCAGTAAACTGGGCACCTTGCCTTTAATGAACAGGTAAATGACGTCTCAGTGTGCCGTTACAACAACCGTAGTGTCAGTCGTCATCTAACGCTGATGCACATTGTGCTTTCAGTTTCAGCATGAAGGAAATGGGTCCAGAGGGCAGACTGGAGCGCAGTAAAGGAGAGAGCAGGCAGGACAACGCCCACCTGGAGCCGGGGATCTTGCACATCAGCAATAATAATGAAGGTGAAGGAGGCTCATCTGTTTGTCCTTATGTTCTCTGTGTAATATTCAAGACTCGTTTTTGATTTCCCTTCAGAAAATGAGGAGACGGAGGGCAGCGAGGGCCAGGCTGAGTATATGTTTGGGGATGCTGAGCTGGATGACGATGACCTCTACTCTATGGAGCACGAAAACCAAACGGGTCAGTCCCAGTACCGTCTCTGAAACCAAAGAGCTGCCTACGCCAGTGACTGCTATTTATAACTTCCTCCATGCTCAGCACTCTTTTGTCTAATATTACCTCTGCTCCCTTTTTGTCACGACAGAAGAGCAGGAGTGCACGCTGCCCCAGGAGGCCTTCCAACTGCGCCATGAGATCATGGACAACCCGTCCGCTCCGGAGCACCTTCAACAGGACAAGGCCGACTCCCCGCACGTCAGCGGCAACGAGGCAGAAGTCACCTGTCTGACACCCATTGAGTCCTTCTCCCTCATCTCCATTTCCCAGCCGCTGTTTAGTCCACATTTACCCGCCAGCTTCTTCTGTCCCATCGTGCGGGAGATGCTGAGCTACTACGCCGAGCAGGGCGACGTGCAGATGGCCGTGTCTGTGCTCATCGTCTTGGGGGACAGGATCCGCAAAGAGATCGATGACCTCACACAGGTCAGATAGAGAGAGGTGTTGAAAAAACTGCATTAGAATAATTCATGGACAAGGACTGTGGAGGTTTTTTGTGTTGGCAGAAGCATTAATATAACGTTTCTGGTTCTTGTGTACTCCTAAGAATGACTTCCTGACTTAAAGCTGATCTTAAATATCTGATAAATAAGTCAGAGATGTTACCGGAATAAATATTTTAGGTTAAATGTATTTCCACTATCGTCAATGTTATATGGAAAAAAAAATCCAGCAGCGTTTAGGGATTCTTTAGGCCTTATCTATGACCAAGTTTTTCACTAGTAAAACACCAAAGTCTTCAAACTAAATTACGCCGTTGCAGTTCAGAAGACCTAAACCCTGATCTAGTTGTGCTTTTGTTACAGGAGCACTGGTACATGTCCTACATCGACCTGCTGCAGCGGTTTGAGCTGTGGAACGTGTCAAATGAGGTCATCAAGTTGAGTACGTGCAGCGCCATCACCTGCCTGAACCAGGCGTCCACAACACTTCACATCAACTGCAGCAACTGCAAGCGGCCAATGAGCAACAAGGGCTGGATTTGTGACAGGTATGAACCGTTTTATAGGAAGGGTTGGTTGGTTGCTGGACTGTAGACTTTGAGTTTTTGTAATTTAAAAAAAAAATGTTACATGACCCGAGCCCTGCGTCTCTCCTCTAGGTGCCACCAGTGTGCCAGTGTGTGTGCAGTGTGCCACCATGTGGTTAAGGGACTGTTTGTGTGGTGTCAGGGCTGCAGCCACGGTGGACATCTGGAGCACATCATGAACTGGCTCAAGAGCAGCGCCCACTGCCCCGCTGGCTGCGGCCACCTGTGTGAGTACACCTGAGCCCATCACGAGCACTGTTCACACAGCCGGTGCTCTGTGGGATTGGGAATTGGTCCCCACACCGGCCTCTGGATCTCACACAAAGCACATTCCTCCACATGGGCTTGGAGTCCCTTATCTGTGTGTGTGTGTGTGTGTGTGTGTGTGTGTGTGTGTGTGTGTGTGT